>NC_056731.1:863052570-863150070 GCF_019279795.1 Protopterus annectens | reverse complement strand
GTGCTTTGTGTAATATAATGTTATGTTAACATGCATATTAACATGTTTCACTATAGACTTACTTAGATAGTCAATCTTGTGTTTACTTATTCAGGTCTATCTCTTGTCTGTATAATTTGCCTTTTTATATTGTATACCCATTCCATGTAATTGTCAGTTTTCAAATTGTACAGCCTTGAGTTTATGTAATTGCTTCTAATGTAGTCTTGAATTTATGCAACTTCCATGTTTCGATTTGTACAGCCTTAAATGTTTGTATTTCTACTGGTGCAGTCTTAAATTTATATAATTTTTGACATATTTTTGGAGATTTTCTCCTCAGGTCTCCGCTGAAAATGGGCCTCATTTGGACTAACCTGGTTAACAAATGACAAATAAATAAAATTTGCTAACCGGGTAAAACCAAGTAAGTAAGTAAACTGCCATGTCTTGTATGATTTCCAAGTATGACCTGAGAAAGAGCAGCAATAGTTGACACAATACATACTGGACAGGTTAGGGTAGACAACTGACTAGCGGATTTTTAGGAGGTATAAAGAAGGCACAATACATGCAGAAAACCCATACAGGCAGTGGGGGAACATGTAGAGTCTACTAACACAGTGACCAGAGACTGTAATTAAAACCTGGACACTGTAACTGTGAGACAGAGATCTTAACCAATGAGTCACATATTGCTCTAGTCCATGTATGACCATAATGTGACCAGCTGTATATCACTGCCTGTGAAAGACCCCTTAAAATGCCTCATTTAGCAAATAAAATTTTGCCAAAAATAAGCTTAGACAGCTTTTATTTTCACTCCATTGCTGCTTTTGTCATATTGATGGTGACATGGTTAGTCCCTTCTCATACTTTGTTCTCTTCTAGAAATGTCAGTGAATTTGAGTGTAGATTTATCAGTTGTCTCCAAACACAAACCTACCAGAGACCTTTAAACCTGGAAACAATTGTTCTCTGGCTTTGTCACTTTCAGTAGTAAACTGTGACAGTGGTTAAGAGCTTTAGTCTATTATTTATGCAGAGCTGTCACCTTGAAAAAATGTGTATGTGAGGGGGGGGGGCATGCATGTGTTTTTTATCGATTCTTAAGTTCTTGCACCATTTTTGACACCACATTGCCTTCCTTTCTGACCCATCTATAACCTGCTCTGGAAGGTTGTTCTAACCTGACCTGCTGATGCAGAGAAAAGTGTCTGACTGCAATGTTGGCAGCCTAGATTTAGAAACTAATCTGAATACCAGAAGAACCTAACAGTAAAGGTGACTAGGTATCCTCATAATATATTTTTTCATCTCCTGTGTAATAGAGTTGCTCATTTGAAAGCTAATGACACCTTTTGATGTTAGCCAGAGGATGAGTGACTTGCTTGGGTGGCTTAGTCTGTGAAGTGACTGATGTCTGACTTTGTAAGATGTTCCAAGTCATGTTACTGGAGAACAGTTGACAAATACAAATCAAATGGGGACAGGCGGCAGATTCTTTTAAGAAGTGTAATCACTGACATTTCTTACTATGTGCCAAGTCTCAGAAGCCTATTATTTTATAGCCAACTGGAGTCAGCCACAAAGACTAATAGATCACATTTCCTAGATGGGAAGTTCACACCCTCAGTGATCAAATTTAAGGGACAGAAAATAGATGACAGGTATTACTTAAATCCATAGTGAGGAACTATATTAGGAGATCAAGTACCATGAGGCGGACATATTGTTTCAATATATATCCACATCTATATCGGTAATCACAAAGAAGATATATTATATAAAATAACATAAAAAAGAAGAGAAAAGCCTGCTCTAGGACTGCTGATGGGTGAAGTACCTAGATTGCTGTGTTATAGTTCTTAATATTCATATTATTGTTATCCATATTTGTTGGTTTAGTATGACGTTGAAGTGTTTCCATGACGACGACAAGCAGCTAGAGGTAGATTCTAATTAAAACATGCTCTGTGCTGCTGTCACTCTCTCTGGTAGTGTCTTAGTCTTAATGCGATCTCCAGGAAACACCTACTGAACAATCCAGTGGTGAAGGCTCAGTTATTGACACAGGCAAAGATAAATCCATTCTCCTCAGGGAGATGTCCATTGGCATTTCATTGTTCTACCAGCTGAACAATTTTTGGATGAAATTTCCTAATTTGAAGCATTACAAACTGGACTGGGGTCAGTTCTAGTTGGTTTGAATGTGCAGTCATATTCTTTACTTACCTTTTCAGATGAACCTGTAGAGGTCTGGTGTACATTACAGATGGAAGTTTGGTATGATGTAAGGTGGAGACCAAGGATGCTCACCAGCCTTGCAAAAATTTTGAAAGCAATCTAGTACATATGCTAATTGTCTGACTTTTCTTTATATGTCTTTGCATACCTCTCAACCTCTAGGTTTTCAAAATCATAGCTGGGGACCATCACAAATCATAGGGTCCAAAATCATAGCACTCAGGACTTACATTTGCATAAATTCATGTGTAAATTTTACCTTTTACCAAGTACAACCTATAAAATTACAATCCTTGTGGTGCTAACAGATACATACTTGGTTACCAGAAAAATCCTTATTGCACTGTAAAAAGATACACATGCCCCCTTTCCTTTGTTTGATATATGTCTGGTTGTAAATGTAGGTTTGTTAGCAGAATTAGTATAAAGTTTGTATATTTTTATTTGTCCATAACAAGGTTCTGGAGCTTCCATTAAACACACATTTATTTTGCAGATAAATAAAAGCAGAGAAGACACCTCAGCCTTGAACTAAACTTGAACTCCAAGCATTTAGATACATTGACCTATTTATTTATTTGTCCAGTTAGGACATTTTTAGTTTGATTCCTCCATTCACCGGAAAAAAAAAAACAATGATTTTGCTCATTTTAGTTTTATACTATATGCAGATCCATTTGAGCAACACTACAAAACAGTTTTGCCACTTGACCAAAATATTTCCTATAGCTCTTCCATTTTCTTGCATAACACATGCTACATTTTTCACAGCCCCGTATCCTTCCTGCTTATTATAACACTATAAAGGTTTTTTCAGCATATAATTACACACAGACACACACACAGTCACACAGGCACAGACACATGCATACACACATGTACGCTCGCACATACACACATGCAAACTCACACACACACACATCAATTACAACCACTTGTATGCCTGTCTGCACCTTAAATGTTGGCTTGCAATCAAAGGACTGAACAAATACAAAAATATGGGCTCAGAAATATATTTCAGCTTGCTGTTAGGAGCATACAGTGCCAAGTGCCACCCAGTGTAACCCCATGCTCTTTCAACCACTTAACTCAAGAGGCAAGTGCAAAGACCCAAAATCAGGGACAGATTTTAAATATTGCTCTTGTATACTAAGAAAGTTTTTAATATAACAGCTTGTGCATTAACAAACATTTTCTGAAAGATACAAAGTTCGAAAGTCACATTTGTTATTATATAGTGACTACAATTAACAATGATTTTGCCAAAAATGTGAAGCAAAATTGGGATGGGAAAAGTTGAGTGCTATGTCTTCTGTGCATGTATACACACACACACACACACACACACACACACACACACACACACACACACATTCCTGCACACACATTCACACACACCATTTGCAGCCATATGTGTGATTAGGTGCATTTGATTTAGCTGCTTGAAATCAGATAAATGCATGCATACATAAATAATGGCCCAAAATGTATTCCAGCTTGCTATTGCGAGAATCACTCAGTGTCCCTCCCCTTAGGTCAAGAAGAAGAACAAAGATGGAATGTCATGAACAGATTTTAAATATTACTCTTACATATTTAGAAAGTTGCTAAAATAATAAGCTTTGCATTAGCACAAATTCTGAAGGATATGAAGTATGCAACTCATATCTATCATTATCTAAGGTCAGTAATCTACAACTTGCGACAAAGCAACACAATTTATTAGGAACAGAACAACATACTGCCCAACTTTTTTGCTCAAGAATTCCTAAGGAAAGACCAAAACAAATGCAAATGGCTAATTAAATATTACTCTAATCCTGACATTCTGCAAAATCGAGGAGGAATGCGAGACAGAGAACTATATCTTTTCTTGGCAATGCCCTATATACACCTCTTTAGCATTGCACTGTACTGTTTTTGTTTTGAAACGACTGTGCAGGACTAAGGACCTTGTCTGCTACTGGTCTGTTTGAGCAAGACAAGTATCAGAAGTCTTACTTTCATTGGCTTTTCAATTGAGCCAGTAAAAGAGAAGAAACTGTCTCACGTCAAAGCAAAACAATAGAGTAGACACAAATTCATGGCACAAAATCAGAGCACTCTGACAATTGTGGAACAGTTGAGGGGTATTTATTTTAGTCTTTTTTTATCTGTTGTAGCAGAAGTGATAATAATGAATGGAATAAATAAGAAGCTCCAGAGTTTCATAAACCTCACAGGAGATAAAGAACAATGGGATAAGTAAAGGGTCATCCAGAAGGATGTTGATGTACTAGACGTTTGTTTATTTGTTTGTTGGCTTTACAATATAATTTGAAATATGCTAACTGCTAGTTTTGTATAAAACAAGAGCAACCTACCCCAGCAACAGTTACATTAAAAATCAGTACAGGAAGTGGATCACCTAATTGATTTAAACTTAATGTTCTCACAAATATATAACTATGCAGCCATACTGCCAAAAGCAAAAATAATTTGTGGAGTCAATAAAATCAGTAAACAATATCTTTATTAGACATTCAAAATGCAAAATTATACCAATTTATACAAGATGAGTGCTTTCATTTTTGGAAAAGACTTCATCAGGTCTAGTCTCAAACATCAATACAGTTCTAATTACAAAAAAAAAACAGAGTACACATGGGTTAGAGGGGTAAAAGACCAGTATAATCTAGTTTGGTTAATCTGTAGGTATGGGATGGGGTAATTTATAGAGAATGATTGGCAAGTAACTTACATCTGAGGTAGTATAATTACATAGGTGGGAGGGGGACAGTATATTGTATAATGATTGGCAGGTAGCTAGTAGTAAGTCAGTGGACATACTAGATGGACATGTCCAGCTGGTTGGACCATCGTGTTAGAATGTTTTGACCAGTAAGAGGGGAATTATTGCAGAGGGCTCCTACAAAGGGACTTGTGATAAGGAGAACTGAGAGCCAACCTGGAAAAAATATCTTATTGGTGGAAGCTCTACTCCATAATTGCAAGAGGGTGTGTCATCCTTGGTGATCCAAGAAAAGTATCTGGCCACTTGGAGGGTTCCTTTGTAAGAAATACACACCAGTGATGTATCCATCTTACATGTCATTAGCTTATAAGTTCAGTTTACCCTGACATTAACCTAACACACGTTTGGCATGTGGAACTAATGGTCATCCCCAAAATCCTGTACAGTCTGAGTAAAATATCAGATCACAAAAACGCATTTACTGAATTCCCTTCATAGTCTCGTGCTTCTACCTTGTATTCAGCTTCATCATATCTCACTGAAAAGTTTCATATTAATCATGATCACTCTTAAAAAAATTACACAAATATCCACAATCCTTGTGTCAATAGTTTAAACAAATTTACTTAAAAACATTCAGTTAGTAGAGAACATCTACATCAGTAAAATTCAATGAGCATGAATCATGACTTTAAAAAAAATAGTACCTCCAAGACTTGGAGAGGCATGGAACTGTGTGTAACTAGCTTTTCAAAAAAGGAAAGAGAATTCAATTATTTTAATTCTTTTAATTCTGCTTAAATATTTATGCACATTTACCTGTTTGGTGATACTAGTTTGTACCTTTCTGCTCTGTTCCATCTGATTGCATTTAGTTTATTCAGGGACCTTATTTATTCTGCACTTCTATTCCACAAGCAGAGTTACTTGTAAATGCTGTTTGTATTTTAAAACCCTTCTGCACCAAAGTCTTATAGGTTAATTCACAGTTGTGGCAGAACTGCTTACTCCCACTACCAGATTTGTGCCTTAATCATTTATTACTGCATTTTTTTCCATAAACAGTGTTACTGGTACATTTCTGCGTAGTCTGGTGCCTTAAACTGTATTAGACGTTCAATAGTGAGATAATTGTTTCTGTTCAAGTTTGTGGTGCAGTGCTTTTATATTCTGTTTATCATTTACTTACTTGCATTCTGTGTCCGTCCCATCCACCACTAACACACTAAGCTAAAGAAGGGCTCTAATATTGCCTTTATTCAATTGCTAGCATCTCCAGGTAGCCTTGTGCCTTGAAAAGTTTTTCAACCCTGCCATCCTTCTGCTGTTATTTTATAAGGCTGTGTCTCTGCTCTCCACTCCTTATGATTATCTAATTTCCATAGTTCCTCCCTCCCCTCTTTCATTGCTATTCCATCCATCCATCCATCCACCCATCCATCCACAATTCCTTTATCCCATTTTTGCACATGAGGTCAGGGTGTCACTTCTCCAGTGAAAATCATCTAGAGCCAAGGTTCATACTGCCGGCTGGCTAACCCTGCAGTGGTAGTTCTTCCACACCACATATTCACATACACGCTCACACCTATGTCCAGTTTAGATTGTCCAGTTCACCTATTGCATGTCATTAGAATGTGGGAGGAAACCAGTGCACCCATTGGAAACTCCTGCAAATACAGCGAGGACATGCAGACTCTGCACAGAAGGCCTTCATCTAAAAATCAAACTGGGAACCTCTTTCTGTGAGTTGATAATGCTGCCCACTGTACCACTGTGCTGCCCTCTTTCATTGCTATTGACTATGATATAAGCTATTTATGTACTCTTCCCACCCATTGTTTTCCATAGGCCCATGATACTGAGTGCCCCCCCTGCTAACCAGTATCATTCTTGAGTAAACTTCCTGTACTACATGCTGTCTCCTGCTCATTTTCCTGGAGCTCAGCAAACGTTGTAGCCCTAGTCTGCATTACCATCCAGGGTAAGTTAAGCACTTTGATTGATAAATAACAAATTATTTTCAGTGATCGCTTTTGTTTCTTGTTTTTATGTGTGCATTTCACCTAATTTTATCTAACAATCTATCTGAGTTGGGAACTACACAAAAGGGTTCATAGTGTAGTCATTTTATTGATCAGAGGGCTCGTTATTTAGTTTTCTGTTGTTTTTCTGTGTTGCTATAAATTTTGCATGTTTGCATGGGTTAGCAGTACTCTATACAGTTTAAAACACCTAGAAAGCAAATTTTCTCTGTAGAATGATCCATAAAACTGCAACCTGTAAAACGGCAATAGAGTGCAAATATCTTGTGCAACAACAAGCTTAGAGGAGTTATTTGGGCCTTTTATGGCAATACCTACAGATTTAGTAGAATTCAGAATTGTGTAAACATTAAAATTAGTAGAATGTAATATTGTTTAGCTTAATCTGCTCACATAAAGCACCCTTATTAATCTGCTTAAACAAAGCACACTTAATAGTCTTCTAACCCCAATATACTACCCCCTTGTAGCTCACAAATCAAAGAACTGGACATTATGGATATGCAATTTTCTAACTTCTCTGTAGCCAGTTTGGTGAATATGGGCATCATGAGGCAGTGTACCAATTTTCTCATATTTACTGACAACCACTTAATCTTAAAGAATTTGGCACAGTATGAGAGCGGTGTAATTACACAATGACACAGGAGGCAAACTCTCACATACAAGTGCACATCAGATTGTCGAAACCACGCACACACAACACCCACCTGACATTGTACACAACACTCACATAGACTACCATTGCTGAGGCACTTAAAAACAATTGTCCTAAACAACAAAGATCACCCACTGTCAAAGCTAAAGGCACTCAGAAAAAACGACACCTAACACCACATATACTGTCATTCTCAGTGGAGCACCAAACACTAACCCCTTAAGGCAAACAAACATACTTCCAAGGACTCTCACCAAAGGGGACTCCATTGTAAGATATCCTGATGCCTTTCTAACCAGGCTGAACAAAGAGAAGATAACTCTCGCATATCTGAAACCAGGATCCGCCAAATCATGCATGCACTCATGTCATTACACCACAGGTACTAGTATGATTCCATCATAATCCATGTAGCTGTAATGACCTGAGATGTACCTCCCTGGAATATATTAGGAGAGACTGTCTATGTGTCTCAGCCTGGCAATGAGCAGCATATTACCATCACCGAGGATAACGCCACAATATGAGCAAAAAAAAGATTGATTTCAACAATTATCTGCCTTTCTGATGCCATTCTAAGGGGATCCAATATTTGTCGGCTTGGGAAGACATGGGGAACAGACCACATTGCTTTTCCAAGGATGGTCTGCACCTTTCCCCTCTAGGCTTTCGAATACCTGCTAAGGCTTTGTACATCCCCATAGTGCCTTTTTTTAGGCAACGTCAAAATGACAAACCTCGAAAACCAAAAACTGCACACTGTATAATGTATACAAACTATTGAAAAATAAAGAAATGGCACCAAATGGCTCAAGAATGATACTATAAGTTTTAACTGACAACCGCTAAGCGCTTTCATTCATGAAGAACTTCATCAGACCTAGTTGTAAAAAACACATGATGCTTTTTTTGAACTGTAGGTTCGATTGCATGACATCAGTGCTTTAACCCTTTCTTATTCAAGACAACTTTAACATTTTCTCTGTCATTCATACCTGGATCTGAACCAGTGTTGAGTCTCACTTGCCAACAATATTCCTTCCAATTTAAATAATTCTCAGCATCCTATCTAGTATCATAATTTGGGACTTGCTCTATCACTGAAAATTTATAATCAGGTTTCACATCTTTGTGTAAGCATGCTACATGCCTCCCCAAGGCATTAGGATGATTTAAATTGCAAGGAATACTGTTGGCAAGTGAGACTCAACACTGATTCAGATCCAGGTATGAATGACAGAGAACATTTTAAAGTTGTCTTGAATAGAAAAGGGTTAAAGCATTGATGTCATTTGATCGAACCTAAAGTTCAAAAGAAGCATCATGTGTTTTTTACAACTAGGTCTGATGAAGTTCTTTATGAATGAAAGCACTTACCGGTTGTCAATTAAAAGTTATAGTATCATTCTTGCGCCATTTGGTGCCTTTTTTTATTTTCCAAAATCACAAACCTAAGACAGAAAATCAACTCAACAGAGCCTCAGGGTGCTACTTTTCAATACCAGGAGCCTAAATAAAAGACTACACTCCCTCCTCTTAACACTTGAGAATATAAATATCTGTGCAGTTACTGAGATATGATCTAAAGTGGCAGACAGCACCCCAACAGTGCAAGGTTTCAGTACCTTCCACACTTTTAGACCAGTAGCTGCACATCAAGGCTAAAGGTGGAGGTGTCTCAATGTACATCAATAACAAGCATACCTGTAGGATGGTCAAACAGGATGACATGCTGTAGTTCCTCCCTGTGCAGATCATCATAGACAAAATCCAGTACCATATCCTAGCCAATGATTGGTCATTCTCCATGGCTCAAGAAGCTCACAATGCATAATTAGACCTACTGGGGACACTTACCATCCAATCTAGCATGTACTCATGGGAGACTTTCATTACCCATCTATAGCCTGGGAATCCTACAGAGCCTAAAATCTACATGCACAGAGATTATTGGACTTTGTATATACAAACGACCTTGATCAGGTAGTGAATATGCCAACTAGAGTTTCCAACATACTGGACCTCATGCTCACAAATATGGGAGAACACTGCACCCCCCAATGTCTCATCCTCCATGGTACGGTTCAACCATAAAGCTGTCATATACAAAATCAAAATCAACTCTATAATCCTATTAAAACCAGTAACAGGAACTATTCCAAGGCAAATTACCTGTTAAGTGATGATATATCAAAATTCAATGCCCCTCCAAACCGCAAAATCACATCAGCCTATGCTGAATTGCTCTCAGAACCTCTGTACAACTATGTCAATGGCTGCAGAGAGGCTGCTGTACCAACCAGAAGTAAAAAAAAAAAACACAACTATGGCACCATGAAAAGATGTTCAGAAGGATTTATTACACCACTAAGTGCTTTTGCCTAAAAACATGCAGGCTTATTTGGAGTAAAACACTTAGAAACACTTAAAATACCCATAAATCATTACAAACCCATCAAATCACTAATTACTCGAACATTCCCATATTAATTCTTCAAAAAAAGGTATCCAACCAGTAAGTCTAAGTACAAAATAAATGTTCTGAATAAAAATCCATAATCCATCAACTTTCCCCACAAACCTTATCCAAAGCCTGTATGTTTTTAGGAGAAATTGCTTAGTGGTTTAATAAATCCTTCTGAGCATGTTCATGGGGCTGTAGGTGTTTTTAAACATTTTAAACATTTTTTGTGATTTCTTTTTTGGTTATTGGTTTAACTTACGGTGCGATGTTAATGCTGTTTTGTCAAGGTATTATTATGGATGCACTATCTGGCATATCTTTCAACCTCTTAGAGGAAGAAATCTGGACAAACCCATAAATAAAAGTGGGGCAAATGCCCTAAAATAGGGACAATTTTTAAATATTGCTCTTTTAAACTTAGAAAGTTGATAAAATAACAGGTTTTGCATTAGCATGGCTTTTCTGAAGGGTATGAAGTCTAAAACTCAAATGTCTGTCATCATTTTCTAACTTCAGTCTTAAATGATTTGCCACTAATTTGCCAGAAAACCACAATGTTGAGAAAAACAGACCAAAAATATGAGGCAAAAATCTGGACATTCTGCGAAAATCTGTACAGTTGACAGCATAACTCTCAACCTCTTAATGCAAGAAATCTGTACAAGCCTAAAATAATGGGGGGATAAAGGACCACAAATAGGAACAGATTTTAAGTATTGCTCTTATAAACTTAAAAAGCTGCTAGCATAACATGATTTGTGTTACCATGCATTTTATGAAGGATACGAAGTCTGAAACTCAAATATATGTCATTATTTGGTCATTATTTAATGCCATCAGTCCTCCATGATTTGCCAGAAAACCATACATTTTATGAGGAACAAACCAAATATTTGAGACAAAAATTTGGACATTCTGTGAAAATCTCTACAGATGAAAGGTATGGTTGAGAGGTATGCTACCCGGTGAATTAACTTTGCTACTGACTCTTTAAACCTGGTTATGTCAACACAAACGGAAGCAGCCAGGTTTACAACACAGAATATAGCTAATTACTCTCAGAATGGTTGCAATGGATCAGTAAGGTGTTTTGTGAGGGGGAATGAAAATTTTGATATTTCCAGCTGGCCACATTCTCCGCCTTTTGAATATGATTGATCACAGTAAACACTCAGCTCAAAATGTGGGTGCGGCTGACAAAAAATACAAGATACTGCAAATGGGCAATACATTTTTGAACAAATGTATATCATTTTAACAGGTGCCTAAAGGTCTTTGCTTTGGAAGTTTTCAGTTGGCATAAAGAATTGTTCATTGATGCATGAACTGGGATGGAGCTCATTGAGTATTTTGATATGTGACAACGAAGGTAAGTTGCTTAAAATGGATAATAGTATTAAAGAACCCAACAACAGCATAGTCAATAATTTATTGTTTGATTCATTGAAGGTAGATTATAAAAGGATGTTTAATGAATTAAATGGAATTCTGAAAAAAAAACTCTTAAGGGATGCTTACCTCAACCCTTCTGTAACTAAGAATTTCGATCTTTTCTTCAAACACAGTGTGCACTCTAGTTTACCATCCAATGCCTTGAATGCTTCAGAAGTACCATGTCATGACGATTTTTTTGATTTCCCACCCCTGAGGTGGTCCAAGAGGCTGGGCCATCAGAAGGAGAATTATCAGGATCAGTGGAACACCTCGAACACTCCTGCACACCTGGGGACCAAGAGGGAGGCAAGTGAAGGGCAGAGGGAGAAAGAACAAATGGAAAAACAATGTGAATAACTAAATTATTTATTGTGTTTGACTGACATTTGCCATGCTTATAACTGGGAATTTAACATTTTTAACTTTAGTAATATATCTTTGTCACCCATACACTACTATTTACTTAAGAAATGATTTACATTTGTGCCTTTACTTAGATCAAATGTGGCAAAATTATTAGTTAGTTTAAAGTTATATACTAGATTGTTGAACTCAAATATGTTTTTGGCTCTGATGTTTATTAATTTAACATGTTGAAAAGGAAGAGTACTTTTATTCCCCTTCTAATCCTTGTGTTTTGGCTTTTGAACATTTTGTGGACATAAAATTAGGAACCTCAATAGGAATTACAGGGGTCAGAAGGACAGCTTGACCGAAGATGAAAGGGCTGTGTTATAAGAATTGTTTTCAAACGAGGACATTAGAGTAATGAAACCCAATAAAGGTGGATGGGGTAATAATATGAACTATTTTGATTAGTCTTGTAAAATGTTCAACATCATAAATGACAACACAACTTACAAAAGGGTCTCAAAGAATGGAATCAATGTGGCATATGCCAAAATAGATTGCCTTTTGTTTGACGCTCTTTGTCAGGGCATCATTATACAACAGGATATTTGAATATTTGAAGGTCAAGAAACAGTTTATACCGTCCATATTCAGAATTCCTAAAATACATAAAAATGAATATGACCCCCCCCCCCCCCGAAACCCATTGTTGTGGCTAGGGGTCAAAAACTGAATCTGTAGTGACCTACATTTATTTTCATTGTAAACACATTTTGTTTAATATTCCTGACATATTATGTGACTCATTGCATCTGTTGATGCTACTTAATAGGTTCATAGATTCCTTAGAAGTTAATGTAGATTCATGTTTTATAGCAGTTGATGTTGTCAACCTGTTTTCTGTCATACCTCACAGAACAGGATTATAATTTTTTAATGAAGTATTGATTCGTGATGAGAAATTGACAAATTCCAGGGTTAATTTATTGTTAGAGTATATGGAGGTCGTGCTCTACAATAACTTTATTAATTTTGAAGGACAACTTTTCCATCAAACCTCTGGTGTAGCTATGGGTGCCAGGTGAGCCACAATTTGCACCAACCTGTTATTAGTGGAATGGGAAAGGAGGCTTGTGTTTGCATCTTTTTTTTTTTTTTTTAATGTTGTCTCATACTTTAGATTCTTGAATGACATTTTAATTATTTGGAAAGGAGAATAAGAATTATTTACTTTGTTTACTTGTTATTTATGTGGAACTTCCTCCTTTTAGAAATTTAAATAGAGAATACACAGTTATCAGACAGATTACTTGGATGTTTGTTTGTACAAAAATGACAAGGGAAGCAGGTTTTTGTCTACTATCTACCACACGAAGACTTTTGCTAATTTATTTTTATATTTTAATAGATGTCACCCTCTATCCCAGAAAAAAATTGTTGTAAAAGGGAAAATGGATTGCTTGTCCAGGTTGATTTCTATTGACACTTTATTTTCAGTTGAAATGGACAAGTTGATACATATATTTAAAGAGAGAGGTTATTCATCTACCCTATCTAAAGAAAATTAGTGATGAAATAAAAAGGGGGCGATATAACAGGTTTGCCCCTATTTTAAGGATGATGGTGTCTTAAAGAGCTTTGAAAAATCCATTAGCACTAGTGATAATAAAGCATATGCCATGATTGTGCATTTTAACCATGTAGCCACTTATATTAATAGGACTTTAAGAATGGCTTGGAATATGGCACTTTTGCCTGAGGGTAAGATGAAAATGAGCAGTTCGCAGGAACATTAAGGGGTGGCTATGGAGTAATTTGGAATGTAAAGTAAAAGTAAATAAGTCTATGATGGCAAAGTGTGGTATGTATTAAGTTTTATTAATACATAAATAATGGGCCATATGCGACTGTTAGTAATTATAACCGTACTATTAGTTGTCCCAGTAAATGTAACTGCAACACTAAAATGGTGATTAATCTTGCCTCATGTATGTCATGTCAAGCATTTTATATAAGAAAATCTATAAGAAGGTTACAAGACCATATAGGGGAACATGTTAGTGATATCAAAAATAAAAGCTCAGTGAATGCTTTTTTTACATACTCTATTGAATGTACAAATGTTAAGAGGTTTTTATTTTTTATTATTGATAAAGTTCCTGTCAATGAGAGAGGGGGTGATAAGGAGAGTATATTAGACCAAAAAGAGCCAATGTGGCAGTTGGGACTAGATGCTACTAACAACCAGGCTTAAATGATTTATGTTCCATTACTGGAATTTTACAGATTAAAGTAGGAAGAGTTTAGATAGCCACTGGTCACTCTAATTTCAATTTTAAAAGTTGTGTTATTAGACATTTATTATATACACATTATTTACTATTTATTTAGGCATTTATGTAAGAAAATATAGAATTTAGTTTGACTGTATATATTATCTTTCATTATAATTTTAAATAAAATACAGTATTGATTGATGAATTTGCTAGACAATAGCTTTTGGATAAGGTTTGCGGAGAATATTGATGGATTATGGATTTTTATTCATAACATTTATTTTGTACTTAGACTTACTGAATGGATACCTTTTTTGAATAATTAACAAGGGAATGTTCAAGTAATTAGTGATTTGATGAGTTTCTAATGATTTACAGGCATTTAAAGTATTTGTGAGTGTTTTATTCTTACTCTGAAGAAGCCTGTATGTTTTTAGGCAAAAGCGCTTAGTGGTTTCAGTAATCCTCCTGAACATATGTTTGTGGTGTCATAGTTGTTTTTACAAGTTTTAAACAATGTTTGTGATATTTATCAGAAGTAGACCCAGAACTAGCCCCCGAAATAAACCACCCTGGTGCATCACAAATTAAGCAGGATATACAACAAAAGGAAAAATACAGCAAAAATCAGGAAACGTAATTCCCATAAAGATAAAAACTCTCTCATCAAAGTAAATAAGCAACTAAGAGGGCTAATCAGATCAAGCAAAGACAACTTTGAGTTGAAGATATCCCCCCAGGTGAAAGATAACCATAAGGCCTTCTACAGCTATGTCAGAAACCTCAAGAGCAGTACATAGCAATGTGCTGAGCTGGGGGTTAATGGTGTCACATTCACTGAGCTTGGCAATACAGAAAACCTGTTAGTGGACAAATTCACTTCCAAATTTACCCCCCCCCCCTCCACCCAACCCCCCTCCCTGCCAGTAATACCCTCAAACATAAAACCTTCAGGTACAACTAAGGAGCATGTACTGGCTGAACTCACTAGAGCAAAGAACATGGCCTCAATGGGCCCTGGTAACATCTCAGGATGTCCCCTGAATAGCCTAAAATATAACTTATCAGTACCCATGCAGTCATTATTTAAATATAGTTTAAGACAGGCTTTGTGCCACATAAATGGAGGACTGTGCCCTTCAAACCCTGTCATAAAGGAGGAGCTTCAACAGGTCCCGGAAACTACAGACCCATTAGTCTGACTAGTCTTATTTGCAAAGCCATGGAAAGACTTATGATGGAAATTATCAACAAGGATATATGAGATTTCCAGACACTGGATCCATCCCAGTTTGTCTTTGTCAAAGGAAGGTCATGTTTACTGAATCTGGTGGACTTCTTTGAAAAGGTCACTAAGGCAATGGATAAGGGGATTTATTTATTTATTTCCAGTTTGATGACTGGGGAGATCCACTGGGCTCAAAGAGCCCATTTTCAGTGGAGGCCCGGGGAGAAAAGCTCAAATAATACACAGTACAAGCTCCATAATATGAAGTACAATACATAGTGTAAACAGAAACAAACTAAGCAAATTTTACATACAAAACAGCAAAAACTAAACAAAAGTTAAACAGCAGCTTGGAGAAGGATGTAAAGCATATTTACATGTTTAGTGGTTGAGACCAGTAGTACAAGGTTAAATTAATATAGCAATAACCCACGCCTGAGTGTGGGTAATGCTAAATTTACCCACGGTTGGCGTGGTTTGGTCCTGAGGTGAAGCCGAGGACCAACAAAGCCAACCGTGGGTAAATTTAGCATTACCCACACCCAGAAGTGGGTTATTGCTATTATACCATGACATTATTTGAGAAAAGAAACTATTACTTTTCTTAAATAATGGCATAGTATAATGCCTGTTTACTGCCCTTCCGCAGATGTCTGGCATCCGGCAGTTCTGATGTACTGCACGCCTCGCGGTACATCAGAGTTGAGCAAAAGCAACGGAGAAAGCAAGATCTCCGTTGCTTTTTAGTGTTTCGCTATGTTAAATGAGTTTAACATAGCGAGACAGTTTTAAAATAAGCAACGGAGATGTCCGTTGCTTATTTTAAAACTGTCTCGCTATGTTAAACTCATTTAACATAGCAAAACACTAAAAAAAAGCAACGGAGATCTTGCTTTCTCCATTGCTTTTAAAACACTGTCTCGCTATGTTAAATGGGTTTAACATGGCGAGACAGCTTTAAAATAAGCAACGGATATCTCCGTTGCTTATTTTAAAGCTGTCTCGCTATGTTAAACCCATTTAACATAGCGAGACAGTGTTTTAAAAAAACGAGTTATACTAATAGAAAAAAGTCCAGGCGACCGGACCTTTTTCCATTAGTATAACTTGATTTACAACGGGCATGCTGGCCAATCAGCGTGCACGTTTTGGGGGGGTCATGGTATAATACAGAGGTTTAAATAATCTGAGAATGATATAGAAGTAACATTAGCATGGATAAGTTCTTTATGCATGAATATTAGCATGAATTCAATTAATACAGAGGTTTAAATCCTCTGAGAGTGGTATAGAGGTAGCAGTAGCATGAAGGCAGTGCATAGGGTTAATCAATAGTGTGTAAGGAAGAACAAACTTTGTGTGTTATAAAGTATTTATGTATTAAGCAGGTTAGGTAGGTGGAGTGCAATTGCATTTCCATTTTTGGGAGAGGTAAGAATGCAGCTGGGTTTTGAAGTGTTCAAAGTTCTCAGAAATTCTTAGAGATGGAGGGAGAGAATTCCATTTTTTGGTGACAGAAAAGGATAGGAGAAGCTGATCAGTGGGACGGTTTGGTTTATAAACAGAGATTAGATTTTGGTGGGTAGATCTTAGAGTTCTGTTTGGGGTGTATAATGTTAAGATGTTTGTTAGTACTGGACATATTGTTGGTTTGAAAATAAGCTTGTGAGTGGTGATGAGTTGGATGTAGTCAAGGTAGTTTGGGAGTTCTAGCCATTGTAGCTGGTGGAGAGGTTTACAGTGGTGAGTGGAGTATTTGGAAGTGGTGGCGAACTTTGAGATTTTATTGTAACAGGATTCTAGTTTAGAAGAGATGGAAGAAGATAGGTTGGTTAGTAGGGGAGCACCATACATTAGTGAAGGTAGTAAGAAGGTAGTGGCGAGGGTCTGTCTTGTTGAGGGGGAGAGGAAGTGGGAATTTCTGTACAGCATGCCAAGTTTCTGATGGGTTTTCTTTATATTTAGCTGAATATGGGTATCGAATTTTAGGTGTTCATCAGTAGTAACTCCAAGAAGTTTAGCAAAAGGAATAACTTCTATAGTGGAGTTGGCAAGGCTTGTAATCTTGAAAGAGGTTTTGTCTAGGCGGATAGATTTTTAGAGAGAAAATAGAAGGATCTTTGATTTGTTGGCATTCAAAGAGATGTGGTTTTGGAGCATCCAGTTCTCAGTAGTTGAGAAGGCAGTTTGAGTTTTTGTTTGGAGCTCAGGGAGATTTGATGCAGAGCAAATTAAAGTTGAGTCATCTGCATATTGTACTATCTTAGTGTTAGGAATGGCTGCATGGAAATCATTAATGAAAATATTGAAGAGCATAGGGCCAAGAATGGATCCCTAGGGTACCCCACTTGTGGTGGGAAGGAAGGCTGAGGTGCCAGTCTTCCATTTTACTGCCTGAGATCTGTCAGAGAGGTAGCTGCTTAACCAGGTAATGGTGTTTTGTGAGAAGTTAAGATTGGAAAGGTGGTGAAGAAGGTGGGTATGGGAGACGGTGTCGAAAGCCTTGGACATGTCAAGGAGGACTGTGGATACAAGTTCTCCAGAGTCACAGGCATGGTTTACGATGTCTAGAAAAGAGAGAAGAGCTGTTATTGTGCTATGGCCAGGACGGAACCTATGTTGTGTTGGGGTGAGGAGTTGGTTATGTGTAATGAATGGCATGAGCTGGAGGTGGATGCATTTCTCAAGAATTTTTGAAATAGGGGAGAGAATCGCTATGGGTCGGAAGTTGGAGATGTTATTATTTTTGCCTCCTTTGTGGAGGGGTAAGATAAAGGCTGCACGTCACAGTTTAAGGACATATGATTCTTGTATGGATCTGTTGATGAGTATGGTAATGGGGATGGCAATGCTGTCTGCTGCAATTCTTAAAAAAGAGTGAGGGGATATTGTCAGGGGCATTGGAGCAAGGCTTACGCTTAGAGAGAAGTTTTTTTTATATATGTGGTGGGGATGGGTTTGAAGTGGAATATGAGAGGTGAGTTTGGGGTGGAAGGTTGGGCAGAGGGTTTGATTTGGGGGAGGTGTTGTTGTTTGGGAATGTTTTAGTGAGTTCTGCTATAGAGTTAGTAAAGAAGGAGTTAAACAGAGTAGCTATTTCTGGGTCAGGTTTACTAGTGTCAGGGCAAGGGTTGTTTTTGGTGCCTGGGTTGAGAAGTGAGTTGATGGATTTCCAGAATTGTTTGGGGTTAGAGGAGTGGCTAGACTGGAGTTTGATATAGTATGCTCTTTTGTCTTGTATGATATGGTTTTTGGATAAGTTGCGGAGTTGTTTATATTTAAGAAGGGTGTCAGGGTGCCTATTACGATGGTAGAGTTTCCAGGTCTTGTCCCTTTATTTCATGAGTATTTTGGTATCTTTAGTAAGACAAGGGGCGGAACTGATTTTTATATGTTTTATTCTTGGAGAGGCTTGGGAGTTAAGAGTGTCTAGAAGGTTGAGTTGAAGAATTTGACAGCACTGTGCAGAGGTAGAGTTTTTAGAGTGTCCCAATTTATCAGTTTGAGAGAACTGGAAAAAGTTGTAGGGTTAAAGTTGTTGAGATTCTGAGTATGAATATATTGGTGTAGATGAGGAGAGGAGGGTTTTCTCTATGGATGAAGGCTGGTAAGTGATCATTGATAGAGTCTGGTAAGGTGCCAGTGTGGGAGAATTTGTTTGGTTGGGAGACAAGGATCCAGTCCAGTATGGAGCCTAGGGGTTATTTTTATTAGGTCTGGTTATAGCATTTGTGAGTTGAGTGAAATTAAATCGATTGATTGAAATGGTGCAGTTATTGGCAGTAATTTTGTTCCAGTCAATGTTCACATCTCCTAGGATGTATGTCTCAAGCTTGATATTATATGAGGCCCATATAAGAATTTCCTCAAGTGGTTAATGTTTCCAGGGAGCATATAGAGAGCTATAACACAAATGCTTTTCTGGTTATTTAGTTTGAGATTTCTTATGACTAGTTCAGCGTTGTTGAACTGTGGAATAGGATTTTGGTAGGGAGTGATGGAAAGTAGGGTGAAGTAGATTAAGGCTACTCCTCCACCCTTCTTTTTTAGGTGGTCTTGTATAAGTACTTGAAACCCAGGGGGTAGTATTTCATAGTCCAAAATGTTGGGGTTTTACCATGTCTCAGAGACAGCTGCTATGTCAGGTTGGGTATGGGATAGCCAAGCATGTAAGTGGGCTAATTTGTTTCTTAGACACTGGGTATTGATGGTCAAGATCTTGAGGTATTTAGGGTTGGTAGTATGGGTGGTAATGGGGGGAGGTGGATTGCTGCTGGTACTAGGTCCTGGGTTGGGGTGTATGTCTCCTGCTAGGCATAGGCAGTTAGATGGGAATGAGAGCAGAGGTTTAGATTTGCTCCTAGAGTTTCGTGGGATGTACAATAGTGCTTTAGGAATATGACGTTTCATTGAGGAGGATAGGAGTTTTAGTTTAAAGCAAAGAAGTGGATTTGGAAGCACTAGGGAGGAGGATATAGTGTGGAAATGAGATGTGGCAAAGTTATGATGTGTGTTAGGGGTGATGGTGGGGTGAAGAGGTGATAGAAAAGAAGGGGTAGTTTGTAAGAGGAATAGGAGGTAGCATAGTATAGAGGTATTAGGACTAGTAGGCTAAGGGAAAGGATGAGAATGGTTTGAAGAGACATGGTGTGGTTTAGGTACAATGGAATAGCTGGGGGTTAGGTGTTGAGGATGTAATAGGATTATTGGTAACAGTGTAGCAGGGAGGCGTATGGAAGTGTATCTAGAGCTTTAAGGATTAAGGATGTGGGAGGGGTGCAAGAGTATTGGAGGATGGGAGGAGAGGGGATAGTGAGGAGATGAGCGATGATTGGGTGAGACAGGGAGAGGGGACTTATGGCTAGAATAAGTGTAGAATCACTGTGGGTGGGTGGGAATTGGGGGTAGGGTAGGGGAGCGGAGTGAGCCCATAGAGCGAATGGAGCAGGTAGAGCCAAGGAGAAGGAAGAAGGCAAGACTGTGAAGAACAATCAGTGGTTAGGTAGGTAAGCTCAGAAGCAAGGAAAGTATGGAGAATGTAGCACTTGTTTACTGTAGCTGATGTGTGCATCACATAACACAAGTCTCCAGCCAAATTCCTTGTAAGCATAACAGCATATTTAACAGCAAACAGTTTATGTAGTAAAAGCAGTCACAGCTTCAGTTAGTCGCTTAGACTATTGTGAGCATAACAGCATATGTAACAGTAAACAATTTTTGTAGTAAAAGCAATCACTACATCAGTTAGATCCCTAGACTACATAATGTTAGCTAAGTACTTCAGTTGGAAAACATAAACATGCCTGTTAAACCAGGTGCACCACAAATATTTGAGAAGAGCTTAAACAGTTGCAGGCACTTACCTGCAGGTGTGCACACTGAAAAGGGTCTGGAGAAGCTTCCTCACCATAAGCAGGCCAAAGGATAACTTTCAAATTGGCGCAACTCAAGGAGACCCACTAATATAGACTAGTTAATGTGCATGGGGGAGGAGGGAGATACAAAATGGGGGAAGGTATAAACAGAAAAAGCAGGTAGAGATCTGGCCCTCTCCCTCACAGAAGACTGCAAAGAAAAGCAATCAGCATAAGAAATGGAAGCCTTGGAGCTCTAGTGTAAGTGTAAGCAAGGAAGAGGTAGAAGCAGGAAATTAGGAGTGTAAGCAGTTAGTTGCAGAAACACTACTTTATGGCCATAGTGTGCAACTAATACAAAGGAAGATAAATCTATCTGGGGGACAAAATACACCAAGTAAATGGTACTTGCCTTACTTTACAAGTATTCAGTGTGGAGGCAGATCTATTTGGGAAAAGATACAGCAAGTATATTGTTATGTTATGCCACCCAGTGACAATAGACTAAGCTATAGTTGCCTGGGGGAGGGGGGAGCCCTTGCAGGTGTGCATGCCGGCCAAAATAATTTTTAAATAATAACAAGTAAAAGTAATAAGTGTGCTGTAAAAGGAAATGTAAATAACCAGTCACAATGTTTAAAACATAACTGTTAAGGACCACATCTGCTAATAACAAGAACTGTAAATATCCAGTCACCTATGCAGACTTGTCTGGTAGGTATCCTTATTAAAAAGTGTTATTCTTGGCTTGCAATAACTGTATGGAGAAACCAGACCGTAGAAGTGGTTTTATCTGGCAATGTTGCAGTTGCTGGGGGGGGGGGGGCCCAAGCTGCAATGATGCAGGTAGACCAAGTGTGCTTTGCAGACTTGTCTGGTAGGTATCCTTATTAAAAAGCGTTATTCTTGGCTTGCAATAACTGTAGGGAGACATTGGACCATAGCAGTGGTTTTATCTGGCAATGTTGCAGTTGCTGGGTGGAGGACCCAAGCTGCGATGATGCAGGTAGACCAAGTGTGCTGCAGGTGTGCACACTGAAAAGGGTCTGGGGAAGCTTCCTTACCACAAGCAGGCCAAAAGATAACTTTCAAAATGGCACCACTCAAGAAGACAAGAGGATAACTGTGCATTCTGCCTACCTAGAACTGGCTAAGGCATTTGATACAATACCCCACCGGGGCATTGTCAGCAAGGTCACATAACATAACATGCTGGATATAGGACCTTGGAGGTTAGAAATAGTGAGACCACATCCACAAAGAGGCTGGTCACCAGTGGAGTCCCCCAGGGCTCTGTGTTAGGCCCACTCCTCTTCAGAATCTACTTCTCAGATATCAAAGCCAATATCAAAGGCCTCTGGCTAACCAAATTTGCAGATGATTGCAAAATGGGAGCAGTCATTGAATCCTCCAAAGATGAGCACACCCTTCAGGAAGGTCTAATACAGACAAACACTTGGTATCAAAGCCATGGCTTCAATATCAATACCAAGAAGTGCATTATAGTTCCTTTTGGGAAGTCTGACACCCTGGGTAACTACGTCATCAATAAAAAACCCTTAAAAATTGATTCACTAGTCAGGGATCTGAGAACTCATGTAGATAGTAGCCCAGCCTTTGACCTACATGTGTCCAAGATAGTCAGAAAATCCTTCTGTGTTGCTTAACTTATAAGCAAGGACATGACATCTAGGTCCAGAGAAGTCATCATAACAGTGTACTCAGCCCTCATCCGGCCCATGAGTATAATGCCCCCTTCGATATGTACTTGACCAGATGCATGCAGCAACTGGAAATGCCCACAAAGGTTCCTTACAAAAATAACACTGGGAGCAAACACAATGTCCTGGGCTGATTGCCTCAAAGCCCTGTCTCTTTACTCAGAATCATACAGACTTCTGAGAGATGATCTTTGCCTGGCATACAAGGCATCTCTGGACCCTGTTTTGGTGAATTTTTTGCACATCTGCAAAACAAACACCATCAGAACTACTAGACTAAAAGACCTACATTTTGCTTGCAGCATAAATAAGACATGTTGGAGAGACAGATATGTTGTCAGAGAATTCCCATTCCCTGGAAAAGGCTCCCCATCCATGTGAAGCAGAGTTCCTCCCTATGCCTACATAAGCACAACTTAGACCAGTGGATGGGCAATTAGAAATGCACCTCTGATCTGGCTCCTATGTCTCTGATAGACAGAAGCAGTCAGTAAATCACCACCTATAAATTAAATATAAATCAAATGTATGGGTCACATTTGAGCTGCATCTCTATGCTACTAAGGGTCCTAGTGGTCATTAGCTTAGTATACACCTATGAACCTAAATAACTGAATAATAAACTATAAATATAGAAAATATTAAACAAAATATTAAAATACAGTATAGTGATCCATAGGGAGGTCCTGTGTATTAAAACAGTCTGATGCTTTTGATTAAATCTTTGTTGTGTTTTATCTGTTTCCCTGGAGGAGCACTATTGAATGTAATTGGAATCTTAGCTTAATTTAATGGCCAGGAATAGTGAAACTTCTGGCACAAAGGTTAAATTATTAATGGGATATAGAGCAAAAGAATGCAAACTCTCATGATGTCAAATGGCTAGCCCAAAATGAGGTTAAAAGAGGGTTTACTACAGGCTGGCTGCAAAGAGATCCATAGCTTTTAAAAGGTTGCTGCATGTTATTAGAGTAGAAACTGAATGGTTTTAATGAAAAAAAAACTTGATAGGCAAAATACTGTGGAATCGTAAGGCAAGTTAAGGAGTCCTATACATCTATATGAGGGGTAGTTAATCAGGAACACAATTTCTTGTGGCTGAAGGCTTACAAGTGTGAAGAAAGTATCAGGGAAGACACTAGCATGGCTTACAGATGCTCAGATTAAATTCCAAAGAGTGGGTGCCTACTGAACGATGATTATACTGGTTTGGTATAGCACACCAGAATACTGCAAAGGAGTCAGGCAAGTGTTTGGGAAGTTATACAAAGAACACAAAAAGAAAAATCCACCAAAGGTAGACTTTCCACCATGTGATACCTTAAACCCTTTGTATCAGAGGCAACATGGGAGATATGCAAATTACCCTTTAAGGATATCAGGTGTTTCAGCTAAATGGCAATTCTGGTTTCACAGAGATAGTGGTGGAAAACTTGGCTTGGACACTCAGCTGAACTCTCAGCTCTATAGCTGTGCCAGTGGAGATTCTTACTTGGGACCTGGAGGGAGACAGATAGAAAAACCCAGACCCCCAGACTGAGTGTGTTCCCTTTGTGCTCTTAAGGGAAACTGTGCTTGATGCAGAGAGATGCATCTGGAAATACTGGATGTATCCAATTTTGTTCCAAGTGAACATCCATCTCCATTACCAGTGGTAAGGATACAGTCTCCTTGATTACTGGCCCAGAGTGGGGATGTCACATATTGGTGAGCAGTGGTGTGGATATTAATTGAACTTTTGTAGCCAGTAGGCAGTTGTCACTGAAGGTGGGTGTACTCTCAAGCAGTCACAAGGTAAACATGCAAAGTTTCATTTCACAACAGTTTTATTTATTTATTTATTTATTTATTATTGTTAGTTTAGTATAGTGTAGTTTAGTTTAGTTTAGTTAGGGAAAGCAGGCAAAGGCAAAGGATTATGGCAAGCTGACATAGAACCAGTTGACCAAGGTGTGTGAAGCCAAAGGACTGGTGTATGCCATCCTGACTAAAGAGAAAATGATTTCAGCCTTAGTCGCAGATCACACCAGTAACCAGGAGGACAACCAGTTTGGTGATAGGGATGTACAGCTCCCAGAAACTGGACAGTTCACCTTTTCCTCAGAGGGCTTAAAAATCCATCTGGAGTTAGAGAAACTTGAACTAGAGGCTAAACGTTTGGAATCAGAATCAGCAGAGAGACTGTGGCAGGAGAAACAGATGAAATTAGATTCAGCAGAGAGACTGCAGTGTTTGATGGGTGAAGAGAATGAGAAACAGTGTTAACATGAGAGGGAGATGCTGACTCTTTGCTAGGGTCATGGAGGTAATGGGGAAGGGAATAACTGAATCCCAGAAGCAATAAAGGTACATTTCTTCCACAATTTACATAGGGTGATCATTTTGATATTTTATTCATATATTTGCAAGATTATGTAAACAGTATAATGTTGACCAAGGGCTCTGGGTACAGTTCCTGACCCCCTTACTCCATGATAAAGCTGTAACTGATGTTTCTAAATTGTCTGATATTGATTGTTTAAACTATGATAAAATAAAGAAATGTTTGCTTGAATGTTTTAAGTTAACACCTGAAGCTTACAGAAAAAAAAAGTTTTATGAGCATAGACACAAGGCAGGTCAAAGTGCGTATGATTATATGGCTGAGTTAAGCGCTTATTTTCATAGGTGGGTGAGTGGGTGTCATGTCACCACTTTTGAAGGGATGGCAGACCTTTTAGTGAGGGAACAAGGCCTTAGCACTTTGCCTGAGGATATGGGAATCTGGTTGGCAGACCGAGAATGTAACTCTGCAGATGAGATGGGGAAAAAGAGGGATCTCTACTTAGCAAGCAGGGCATCACTGCATTTGAAGGGGATACCCACACGATCTGAGGAAGGCTTATTTGCCAAAAGCGCTTATCGGAAGTCTGAGGACTGCTTGTTTTATGTTATACTCTTTATTAAAGTTTTGATTTTACTATTAAGTTTCATTGCTGTGGTGGACATCAGGAGTTTTCAATAGTGTTTGTCTTTTCTTTTCTTCGTTGATGTCCTTCACAGTGTAAGAAAGTGTTTTACCTAAGGCAGGAGACAAGGTCAAAGCTCCTTTGATGCCTTTGCCTGTGATTAAGGAGCCATTTCAGGGGGTAGCTATGGATATTGTATGGCCTCTGACTACCCCAAGTTCCACAGGAAAGAAGTATATCCTGATGGTAGTAGACTATGCTACGATATACCCTGAGGCAGTGGCTCTGTCTTCCATTGAGACAGAGAAGGTGGCAAATGCTTTGTTAGAGATTTCCAGCAGGGTAGGTTTCTTGAGAGAAATACTGACTGACAGAGGTGCTAATTTCATGTCAGACCTGCTGGCTTGTCTGTAAAAGCCCTGTGAAGTGAAGCACCTAAAGATTACCCCCTACCATCCCCAGACTAATGGTCTTGTGGAGAGGTTAAACTTTGCACTAAAGACCATACTACAGGTATTTGCAGACCAGTTTAAGAGAAAGTGGGACAAATATTTGCCCAATCTGCTGTTTGCATACAGAGAGGTACCCCAGGAATCCACAGGTTTCTCACCCTTTGAGTTGCTGTACGAGTATAGGGTGAGGAGGCCTTTAGATTTGATTTGTGATGTGTGGGAGGGTGAGTGTGAATCCCAAAAGGATTCTGTTGTGGCATATGTCCTGAACCTCAGGACAAGACTTGGGAAAATCATGGGCTTGGCCCAGGACAAACTGGCAGGATCCCAGCACCAGAAAAAGGTCTGGCATGACAGGAATGCTTGAACCCGAGAGTATGTTGTGGGACAGCAGGTTATGGTTCTCACTCCTGTCAGACACAATAAGCTGCAGGCAGCTTGACAGGGACCCTTCAAAGTGGTAAGGAAGGTCAGTGGTATTAAATGAATGGCAGAACTGCTAGGCAGGAGACAGGGGCACAAATATTAGCATGTTAACATGATGAAACCTTACCATGATAGGGAGCTAAGTGAGGTAGGGTGCTGAGTATTTGCAGTAGGAGGCAGGAGGAGTCTGAGGGGAATTTATGGCTACAGTGAGACAGCCAGCAAAATGCCAAGTTACTATGGTGAAGCCTAGGGTTGCAGGCATATGATATGACAGTGCAGCACAGTAGTGGGGTTAGCAATGCCAGTGCAGATGGCCTCTCAAGACAGGGTATGGGTTAATGTATTCCCAGACAGGCCCATTTCTCTCAAGCAACATTTCTCAAGGGTCACTTGAAAAACTAGCTTGAGTCTTCAAAGAGGGAGAGATGTGATAATGTGAGGTATTGCCAGCTATGCCAGGAGAAGTAGGGCAGTGGATGTGTAACATATGCCAGCACAGCTTACTGCGATTTTGTGAAGAATTACATGTCATTTGTATATCAAATTGATTTGTAGAGATGCTTGTTTTGAAAATGTATTTTTGAAGTTGCTTGTGTTAAAAATGTACCAATAGTGGGTCCTGACTGTATTGTAACTGAATTAAATGTATATTTTTAACAGAGGATACTGGAAGAGAATAGTTTAATCACAGTCCAGCTGCAGCTAACATTATGAAATGTGCTGAAATTAAATTACTGGGCCTAAGCCATAAAGATTGTATCTTACAGTTCTGATTGTAGCCATTGCAAAAATGTCTGAAAAAAACAGGTACTAGGAAGCCTTCTATATTGTCTTTAGCAGAGAACTAATTGCTACTCTTGAAGGGTAGAAGTTTCAAATTGTTTTATGACTTCCAGAAGCTGCATCAGATCTTAGCAAGCTCTGTGTGTATTATTGACACATATGTGCTACATCCTGGCAGTTTCTAGCAATGGAGGTTGCATGGGAACAAGAAGTCAAGATGACCAGATGTATGTGATGTCATTCTGTAATCCATCACTAAATTAATGTTTTAATATTAGCTGAGACTGAAGTCTCAGAGCAGTCTGTTTTTGTAACCTGGCAAGGAAGGACTCCTCACCTATTTCATCTTGCCTTGCTCTAGTAAGTAACCATGGAATAATAATTCTTTAGATCAATCAGGAAAATATAGTGAGGTTAGTTAAGTATTGTTTTTCTGTAACTGTACAAACCTGTCCACCTGTGTTATTTTTAATATTTCATGTGATTAAAACTCTGATGTTTATTGTAAATATATATTTATTATTTTCATGTTCTTTTATTATTTATTATTAAATATATATAAACTTTCATTGTGGCAAGTCCTTTAGAGAATATTTTAACCTTTGAGAGTGCTTATATTCATTCAGCAGCCATTCCTGAAAGCCTTAGAGTTTGAGCAACATTACCATTTGTATTAATATTAATTTCACTCAGTATAACAAGAGCCTTAGAGTAGCTGGCTTTGGAGTGTCTGGTGGTGGTGTAACTACCTTATAGTCTGGGCAGAAGGGGGCACAGCTAGTAAATCTGTACCAGCCTGTGTGCGAGTGTGTGTGTGTGTGTGTGTGTGTGTGTGTGTGTGTGTGTGTGTGTGTGTGTGTGTGTGTGTGTGTGTGTGTGTGTGTATGTGTGTGTATGTGTGTGTGTGAAAATCAAATCTCAAAATGTGCGTGTGTCAGCAGGGGCATGAAGCACTGGTTTCACAGAGAGAGTGGTAGAGAACTTGACTTGGGCACTCATCCGAGCTCTCAACTCTATGCTCTATGCTGTCAACTCTATAGCTGGGCCAATGGGGAGTCTTACTGGGGATCTGGAGGGAGACAGATAGAAAAACCCAGACCCCTGACTGAGTGTGACTGAGTGTGTTCCCTTTGTGCTCTTAAGGGAAACTATGCTTCATGCAGAGACATGCATCTAGAAATACTGGGTGTATCCATTTTTGTTCCAAGTGAACATCCCTCTCCAATGTCAGTGGTGAGGATTTCGCCTCCTTAATTACTGGCCCAGAGTAGGGATGTCGCTATATATATATATATATATATATATATATATATATATATATATATATATAAAACTCTCCAACCATCTAGACTATCTCCAAATTACTATAGCCCACAGACTAATTTTTCAACCTACTAAGTGCTCAGCACTAAACAACATCCTTCAACCTTACACCACTCAGAGAACTCTAAGATCTACTTACCAAAACCTAATCACAGTCCACAAACCCAATCGTCCTGCTGGTCAGCTTCTTCTATCCTTTTCCTTAGCTAAAAAAATGGAATTCTCTTCCTTCCTCTCTAAGGACTTGTGAAAACTTTGAAAAATTTAAAACTCAGCTACATTCCTACCTTTCCTCTAACAGGAAATGCAACTGCACTCTAACCACCTAGCTTAATAATCAATCCACCCCCTAAAAATCCTGACTAACTCTGAGTACAAGCTAACCTAACATAAATGTACATATTGTAAATAACATAATTGTACGTATAATAAATAACCCATCCCACCTTTTTTTCTCTCTTTTCCTTCTAAGTCTTTATTCTCCCTCTCAATTAAGTTACCACAGCCATCCTAAATATTTAGATACTATGTAACCGAAGAATTTATTCCTGTTCTCTAGCATGAAATGAAATTGTAATTGTGTCTTCTTTACTATGATTGTACATGTAACTAAACTATGCAATGCGGAGCTTTTCTCCCCGGTCCTCCAATGAAAATGGGCTCCCTGAGCCCAATGGACCTCCCCGGTCATCAAACTGGAAATAAATAAATAAATAAATTATATATATATATATATATATATATATATATATATATATATATATATATATATACATACATATATATATATATATATATATATATATATATATATATATATATATATATATACATATATATATAAAGAGGAGATTGAGAAGAATAAAAGGAAGTACGGGCAGCAGAGATGGTTAGGGAGGAGATAAGTGCAGAGACAAAACAGTATGTAGGGCTTACATATTGGAGGGGAGACATACAGAAGGTGAACAAGGCACAAAGGTGGTATGGAAGAGACCCTTTCCATCACTTCTGTTCAAGTCCAGAGATCCTCACATTGTTCCTTACATAGATGTTCTTGGGTAGGGTAATCCCAATGATGTAGGAGTTGAGGTCTCTGGGGCTTGATGGTTGGAGCAAAAAGGGGCAGCAAGTCTTGCACCCTCTGTAGCAAACTTTCATATGAGTCCCACCAGCTTTCCACTGCAACCTCCACCAGGTCCTCAAGAGCAAGATACTGCTTTTCCAGGCTGTACCAGCTGTACTACCATGAAGTGCCCACGGGAATGAAGTCACCACTCCCACCCTGTGAAGCAGTACTGTGAGAGGCAGGGGGTGGTGGTGATCTGTCCCTTATCTGGGTCAGCTGCAGTCAAGGTGCCCTGGGCACTACTGGATCTGTAGAATGAGACAAAATGTATATCAAAGTAGGACATTGCAACTGTTTTTATTTCACAGTTAAAATAAGAATATTAATAGTTTTGTTCAGTACGTTTTAAATGGCAATAATGAAATATAAGTTAAGAAGTAATTATCAAAGCAATAATAACTATGTGCAAGTACAGTTAGTAATACATTGGCAGTGTTGACTTTGTAATATTGGAGTGACCTATTTCTCATCATAGAACTACTATATATTTCTGAAATATTTTTTATTGATTTATTGATGTTATTATTTATAAGTTGGGGGTACTGCATTTGATATATGTATAATGTTGCAGAGCGCTGTCACTATAAAACTAACCTGCATTTCTTGAATACTTTGCATTAATCTCATTAGTTTTTTTTTAATCTATGATTTACTTTTTATTACTACTAAATATTTTCTTTTCTTTGTGGTATCCCATACTTATGGGGACAGAGAACCTATCATGTAAAATTTCCTCAGGAAAAGGTGGTGGTTATCAAAATCTCACCTGAGACTGTGGAAATAAGAAAAAAAGATAAAGGTAAATGAATTGGATGTGTCCATGCATACTTAAAATGGCAATTGTGGTTGTTTTACTATAATATAATTTATATAATCTTTTCCCACATATCTGTTACTGGACTGAGTACAGCACTGGAATTTTGATGTGAAGTCCTCTCCTATTCTGTCTAATTCATAGTTTAGCCAGTCAAACATGCTGGCAGACCATAGGAAGTAGGATAGTTTTATTAGTTACCTCTCATGTCCTCCAGTTTAGCAGTCAAGGACTGGATCTTGCACTATAAAATGTTATGTTCACTTTGAAAAAAGGAAAGGCTGTACTGCAAATGAAATTAAACTGTTATACACATTTCTTAACTTCTGCAATGGAGGATTACTTCAATTTGGGAAGAGTGACCGAGGTAATGATCTATGTACTGGTGAGGAGCTTGGCTTCCTTGGCAACTTTGTAGCATGCCAATTTCAGAAAAGTCTGATTCATGCAGGTGTTGCTGTGACTGAAAAGAAGTCTGTCGCATTATCTGCAAGCATTAATGAATTGGTTCTAGTAACAGCATGCTCCCTCGGTAATGTTCATATTTCATATTTGTAACATCTGCGTGTTATTTCACTGATTATTTTAGCAGTAGACTCACCTGCAAAAATATGCCATTGATCCTTTCTAGCAAGTTCAGAAGAGTTCCTGAAATTCTCGATACATTATCAATAACGTTACCTGTCTTCAAGGAATGTGCTGGAATGGCCATTAATACCACATACAAATGTAATGATTCATTTACTTTTAAAAAAAATGCAAAAAAGCTGCATATTTCAACAGATAAGCTGAAAAAAGGAAAACAATACTGCAGCAGCAGGCAACACTTACAGAGGTAAAACACATGCCATCTACTGCATTAGTCATGATCATGCTCAAGCAAGTATTACGGATTTTACTGCTGTCAAGTACATTTTCATTATAAGTACAGCGAAATGTGTTCAATAAATTCCACATTCTTTAATTAAAAAACATATTACATATTGCAATGATGATGAAAATGTCATACACATCTCTGGCCTGCTCTCCTAAACTTCTGTGACCCACTGGTCTAGCTTGAAAGGTCTCCTGTTTTACAGATTATTGTATCGGTGCTACACTGATCTTCATTACAAGGGATCTCAGTGAATTATACTGATTCATCATCTAGTCAGTCTGTATATCAACTTTTTAAAGGGTCCTCACTCACATTCTCCAGTCTGGCCTAGTCAAGCACTTGACAAACGTAGAGAAAAATCTTTGTTTCCCTCTCACTTGACTTTGGATCCCTACCCTGAAGTCTAACTGAAGGTGTTCTCAGTGCCAGATTCAAGTCAGAATGAACAGCCAGGTATGAAAATGAGATTCCTGTGGTATGAGCTACACCCATTAAGATATGATGTCACCCAGTCAGGCCTCACAGCCTGTGCTGGCACCTGATGAGCACCAAAAAACTTGTGCATACACATACAACCTGGACAAGCACCTGCTTTGTGCCAGAAAAAGCACGTAGAAGGAGTTTGCAGGGGTGTGAATGAGTATCTGAGGCTCACCTCCAGTAGTACAAGGTTGCTTATAATGATGGATGCACTCACACAGATGCACGGTTATGCGATTCACAGAGCTGTCTGCCAGCAAGCTCCATTTTCATAAGAACTTTGCAACTTGAAATAAATTTCTTGAAACATTCTGAGTGTCACCACTTTGAGCAATGCTGATCACTACATTTCTGTATATATTGAGGGAAAGCCAGAAATAAAGCAAATAGTTTAGATAGGTACAGTTAGAATCAGAACAGACTGAGAAGTTTATTAACAGTGGATTTTATTGTGACATCTTCATGAATATATTCTGAATTGTTGATGAGGTGGAAAATGCTGTTACAGTGTTGTAATTATGCATTGTACTGCCATATCTGTATAAAAAGAACCACGCTTATTTAACATGTTGCAATGTAACATCACTGCAGTTGTTTACTACTGACTATGGTACCTGACAATGGAAATTATTACTACCAAAATACAGACAGACTAATTGCATTTTAGGAATGTAATCATCAGTTACTCTCTCTATGTTGGGTGACTATGTGACAGTCTTTCCCTCACCTTTCCAACATACCTTTTTAGGCCTGCATTGTAATGTACACATTATTACATGCGACCTAGATAAATAATTTATTTAACAAATCAAAAAAAAAGCATGAACACAGAATTAAAAGGGTGAATCATCAGAACTATCATCTGCATTCCTCTTTGTTTTAATGCATAATGTGTCTGTATTAATTCAAAAATATTTAATAGAATTGCTATAACTAAGTAAGGGTAGGGTTGGACTACTAATGGCAAAAAAATTATTCTAGAGAAAAATATTACAGCATCAGGGGAACAAGACACAAGAGAGACAACTTTATTGCTGAGAAGAACCACATCCTCTTGGATGCACTTAGAATGTATGGAAAATGTATGTTTTGGAAAAGGGGACCTAAAACAGGAAGAGTAAGCTCAGATATGGCATCAAGTACTGATCGAAATGCGATAGGGGAAGGAACTGTACCTTGCCATAGTGCAGAAAGCTAATGATAGGGTGTCTCATGCAAGAAGTGGGCCTTCCACTATCCAAATTTTAACATCTAATGAGGAGTATCTAATTCTCTTTTTTAATTTCTCTAAGTCTTTTGGGTTTCTAATACCATTATGGGAATGGACCCCATTCCTAAGTCAAAGTATGATTAGAGTTCATTAAATTACTATTGTTTCAATCTTTGATGTTAGCCAAAAGTGCAGTTTGTAGCACCTGCAATGTGCCCGGTAATGGCTCCTTCTCCAAACCATATGGAGTTACATGTATCAGCAACATATCTGACCCGTTTCTCCTACTACTCTTGGGACTGTCTGGGTATCCCTCTTCCACACTGCCCTCATTTCTGCCTACAAATCCTAGTATTTTATGACTTTGTGTCACTCTGTATGCAAGGCACTGAAGGCACTGGGTGTAGCAATTTCAATGATCAATGCTACTTTTCTTTTCTTTTCATGGACTACTATATCTGGTTTTCTAGCATCTATTTTTTGAACTGTTGGTAATGGGTGATTCCATGTGATATAAACTTCATAATTTTCCATAATGCTTTGTGGCTCATGTTTCCAGTGTAATATTTGCATGATCCCCAGTGCAACAGTCTTGCCACATTATTATGCCTTTCAGTATACAGTCCTTCTGCCATTAGTATATCACAACCAGCAACACGATGTGTGACTGTTTCCATTTCTGTTTTACAAAACCTACATTTGTCTGTGTCTCCCACATGTTCAATAAACTTTGTAAACCAATGTGTACATAGTTCACTATCTTAGGCTGCCAATATTAACCTTTCATGTCTTGGTTTAAATCCACCTCTCCTTAACCATTCCTGATCAACATGAGGTTGTTCTAAGACTTTTCTATAATTGCGACTGTATTTATGCATACTCCACATTTCTTGCCTTCTTATCTGATCCTTCACTTTATATTATTTCTTTTATTTTTTGGCACATTCAGTTGCTGCCTGATTTTTATCTATTACTGGTTTGATTTCCATTCCCAGTTGACACCGATATGCTTCTGTTAAACTAAGCAGGGAAGTTATCTTAGACTAATTCTCTTCATGTTTCAAAACTTTCACTACATTTGGGTCTTGTGAGGTGAGCAGATATGTATGCGGTCCCATGATTGCAGATCTATACATGTAATCAATTTCAAGGAGGCCCATACCTACTTCAGAATGGGGAATATAAAGTCTTGGTATACAGTGATTTTTATAAACCATTTGATGAGCATGAAGAATCCTGGTTGCTTTCCTGTCCAACCTATCGAACACCTTTTGGGACCAGTCAATCACTCCAAAACTGTAAGTTAGGACAGGAAGAACAAATCGGTTTATAGCTTGGACTTTGTTCCTAGATGTCAACTCTGTTTTCAGTATTAATTTTAGTCTTCTAAAATATTCTTTGCAAAGTTTTATTCACATTTGTTCATGTTTTATTGTTGATTCTTCATCAACTCCCAAATATTTATACACTCCCTCTTTCTCACATTCTTTTATATCACATTCCTGTCCCAGACTGATATTTATTTGATGTTGCAGCTTTCCTCCTTTAAATGTTGTTTTTGCATATTTATCAAGACCAAATTACATTATTATATCATCTGAAAAAGCTTTGACCACTTGCAGGTGTGCTTTCAGTTTCTTATCTAATGAACTATATAGTTTTAAATCATCTACAAAATGAAGATGAGAAGTCTTTACACATTGTTGTTTTCTGCGAGTCGAATTATAGCTATGACCTAAACTGATAAATAGACAGCTTAATGCGTTAAGGCAAGACAAAAGTGAAGCGGTGACAAAGAGTCACTCTGGAATATCCCCTTTGAATTTTTATCCCTGGAATAATACTTTGTCCTTTACCATGGCTTAACTGCAAAGTGGTTTGTCACTGTTTCATGGTAATGTAATGTAGTCAATCAGTGTAGGGTGTATCTTATACATTTTTAAGCACTCTTTTATCCATGAATGTGGGATACTGTCAAATGCTTTTTTGTAGTCATTCCACGGCCATACAGGACAACTAGTTTGTGGTGACAAGCACTGCCCACATAGTTGCAAACCAGATATTCCTGATAGTGATTGATATTCTCACTACAACTGTCTAATCAATAAAAAAGGGTCTGTTGCCATGGATATGAACTGTTCTGACTCCGTTACTGGCTTGGTGGATATGGGTATCCTGAGGCAATGTAGAAATTGCTTCATGTTTACTGACAATCAGTTAATTCTCAAACAAACTGATGTATTTACACAATGTCACTGGAGGCAAAGCTCTTACATAAAAGTACTCCTAATGTCAATAAGGTTGTCAGTAGTACAAACGCTGCACCCATCACACAAAATTCAAAGCAGACGTATAGACCCACATATGCTGAGGCACTTACATGTAACCTTACTAAACCACAAAGACCTTCAAGATGAAGTACACATAACAAATACCCTCAGCAGCCCCAAAAGCACTCTTTCAAAACAACACTCACATGGACACATAGAGCTGCATCTCATGGAGCCTCTACCTCTAAGCCCATAAGGCAAGTCACCACACAATCCAACATTCTAGTCATTGGGAACTCCATCGTGAGAAAACTGATGTCCCTCTCACCAGGCTGAGTAAGGAGAAAGTAATGGTCAGTTGCTTATCATCAGGGGCTAGGATTCATCATATTACACATGACTCAGGTCATTGGACAACAATTATCAATATGACTCAGTCATAGTCCATGTGGGAGTAAATGACCTGAGACGTACCTCCCTAGACTATATGAAGAGAGACATCATAAAGCTCTCGGAATATGTGTCTCAGGCTGGTATGAACCTGGCACTGAGCAGCATTTTACCTTCTTCAAAGATGATGTCACAATATGAACAGAAGATGATCGACTTTAATAATTGGCTTAGTTTCTGGTGTTATTCTAAGGGGGTGCAATATTTCTCAGCATGGATGGAGATGGTCGACAGACCACACTGCTTTGTCAGTAATGGTCTACACCTCTCTGCTCTAGGCTTTCGAATATTAGCTAAAACATTGTCTTCCCCCATAGTGCCTTTTTTAAGCAATGCCAAACTGAAAGTACTTCTGACATAGTAAATCAAAACCAAGAAAATCTAAAGGTATTACTGCTCAATCCTAGTAGTCTAAACAAAAAAATCCACTCCCTAGAAGCTCTCTTTACCCTAGAGAAGGCTGGTGTCTGTATGGTCACTGAGACATGGTTTAAAGCCGCAGAGAGCACACCAGCATTGCAAGGTTATAATGCCTTCCATGCATTTAGGTAGGCTACTTCACAGGCAGGGACTAAAGGTGGAGGTGTCTCTATTTACATCAAAAATAAATGTACTTCATGGCTGGTCAAACAGGACAATGCACTTGAGCTGATCCATGTTCAGGTCACCATAGGTAAAATCCAATACCACTTCCTTGCAAGCTATAGCTCTCAGTCTATGACCCAGAAAACCCATACCATGTATATAAACTTATTAGAGACACTAACCATCCCACCAAATACCATATTCAGGGGTGACTTTAATTACCCCACTATTAACTGGGAATCCTATATGACACCAAGCATACATGCACAAAGATTCTTGGATTTTGTAAACGCAAACTCTCTGAACCAGATAGTCAATACACCAACCAGGGGTGCAACTGGATTTGGTCCTCACTAATATGGGAGACTGCTGCACACCCCCTACTGTAATGTCTTCCCTGGTTAGGTCAGACCACAAAATGGTCTCCTTTGAAGTAAAAATAAAACCTGGACACCCCCCCCCCCCCAGCTAAACCTGGAATATTCAGGATCTATTCTAAGGCTAACCCCCTGCTATTAAGTGAGAACCTGGCAAAATTTCAATTCCCCATAAACCCTGAGAACACTTATGCCTATGCAGAAATGTTCACAGAAACCCTGTACAAGCATGCTAATAGCTGCATAGAGGCAGCTGTATCCACAAGGAAGAAGTACAGAACTAACTCAAAAAACAAGCCACACTAGTGGAATCACAAAATCAATTAGCTGTATAACAGGAGGAAGACAATCATTGCAAAAATTAGGAGGCGTAGCACCCAGAAGGATAAATGCACTCTCATCAAACTAAACAAATAACTTAGAGGACAAATAAAGTCTACCAAAGCCAAATTTGAGGTAAGTTTAGCCTCCCAGGCCAAGGACAGCTACAAAGCATTCTTTAGCTATGTCCACAACCTCAAAGGCAATACACAATTGTGTGCAGAGCTTATTGTAAATGTGAAACCTATACTGAGCCAGAAGATATAGCAAACCTCCCGGCTGATAAATTCAGGTCCAACTTTACCCCTCTCTCCCCCTTAACATTCCCTCATGAAATGTCATCAAATATAACTCCCCCCTGCTATCACTAGTGAACAGGTCCTTAATGGTCTCTCTAAGACCAAGAACACTGCATCAATGAGCCCAGACAATATTCCAGGATGCCTTCTATATAGCATGAAACATAACCTATCAGGGCCTCTGGAATTGTAGCTTCCAAACAGGCTTTATGCCTCATGAATAGAGAAAGGCAATGATCATCCCTCTACACAAAGATAGGCAATCTACAGACCCTGGAAACTACAGACCCATAAGTCTTACTAGTCTTATATTTAAAGCCATGGAAAGAATTATCATGGAAATGATCAACAGAGATATAGTAAACCTGCAAACATGGGACCCAACCCAGTTTGGTTTTGTCAAGGGCAGATCATGCCTACTCAACCTGGTGGACTTCATCGAGATGGTCACCAAAGCAATGGATGAGGGCAAAGTCATTCACACTGCCTACCCTTGACCTGGCCGAGGCATTTGATACAATACCCCACTTGGGTATTGTTGACAAACTCAAGAGGTTAGGTACAAATCCATATGTCACCCAGTGGATATCCAACTGGCTCACAGACAGGACCCAGGAAGTTAGAATTGGGGAGTCCACCTCTACAAAGAGGCCAGTCACAAGTGGAGTCCCTCAGGGATCAGTCCTTCGACTGTTCCTTTTTGGCATTTACTTCTCAGAAGTCAAGGCCAATGGCAGTGGTCTCTGGCTGACTAGATGTGCAGATGATTGCAAATTAGGAGCTGTCATTGAATCTCACACTGACACAAATGTTCTCCAAGAGGAACTGACACAAGACAAACAACTGGTTTCAGGGTAATGGGCTAAAACTAAATGCCAAGAAATGCATATTAGTATCCTCTGGGAAATCATCCATCCCTGGTAACTATCATATTGACAACACACTCCTTAGAGTTGACCCAGTAGTCAGGGAATTAGGGACACACATACATAGTAATCTAGCCTTTGATCATCACTTATCTACAGTAGTGAGGAAATCATTCTAAGTTGTGCGACTTATAAACAAAGTTATGGCATCTAAGTCCAAGGAAATCATTGTTCCACTGTATTCGGCATTCATCAGACCTATCATTGAGTACAATGCCCCCTTTGGTAAGTACCTAACCAGGCACATCCAACAATTGGAACATCCATGGAGGTTCCTCACTAAAAGCACACAGGGTGTAAGTAATATGTCCTATGCAGACTGCCTAAAGGCCCTGTTTCTGTATTCTGTTTCCTACAGGCTTTTGAGGGGAGATCTATGCCTGGCATACAGAGCATTGTCAGACCCCATTCTGATGGACCTCCTGCATATCCACAAAACAAATAACACCAGAATAACCCATTCTAAAGACTTAAACCTTGCCTGTGATATAAATAGGACCTGCTGGAGAGATAGGCATGTATCCCAGACACTTTCCCATCTATGGAACAGGATCCCTATCCATGTGAAGCAGAGTTTCTCCCTAACCCAATTCAAGTGCAACTTGATCAATTGAATGAGAAACCAGAAATTAATCCCTAGTTTGGCACCTATGTCTCTAATGGACAGAGGTAACCTGTAAATGGTTCATCTTCCAGGTCAATGCTTACACTTCTCAAGGGTATCAGAACTTGTCAGAGATTTGGGATGCATGGCTAGGCTTAAAAAGGCTCCTGTGGTCATTAGCCTAGTACACCTATGAACCTTCAGTGGATCTAAAAAGTGTACACACCCCTGTTAAAATACCAGGTTTTTGTGATATAGAAAAACAAGACCACAATAAATCATTTCAAAACATTTCCCACCTTTAATGTGACCTATAACCTGCACAAGTCAATTGAAAAACAAACAAATCTGTTGGGGGAAAAATATAAAAAATAAAAAACGTACAATAAGCTGGTTGCATAAGTGAGCACACCCTTAAACTAATACTTTGTTGAAGCACTTTTGGATTTAATTACAGCATTCAGTCTTCTTGGGTACACACCTGTCATCAATTAAAGAGACTCTGATTAACTCCAAATAAAAGTTCAGCTGTCCTAGTAAGATTTTCTTGACATTTACTCAGTTGCCTGCTACAGCAAAAGCCATGGTTCGCAGAGAGCTTACAAAGCATCAAAGCTATCTCATTGTTGAAAGGTATCAGTCAGGAGAAGGGTACAAAAAAATTTCCACAGCATTGCATATACCATGGAACACAGTGAAGACAGTCATCAAAATGTGGAGAAAATATGAGACAACAGTGACGTTGCAAAGAACTGGACGTCCCTCCAAAATTGATGAAAAGACGAGATGAAAACTGGTCAGGGAGGCTGCCAAGAGACCTACAGCAACACTGAAGGAGCTGCAGGAATTTCTGGCAAGTACTGGTTATGTACTACATGTGACAACAATCTCCCGTATTAAGTTCATAGGTGTGTACTAGGCTAATGGCTCTGGAGCCTTTACAAGCCTAGCCCATAGAAGTGCCCTGGCATTGTGCTGGCCGACATTAGTTCCCAGTGCCTCTATCAAGCAGAGCCACTGGAGTGATCCCAGGGGTGAACTTTCTATTTCCCATCCACTCATCAAGATTTCTTTTGAAGATGGCCAGTGAGTTGCTCTGCTTGACATGTATGGGAAGTCTATTCCATAGCCTGGGCAGTCTCTGGTTTATGAACCTGTCTCTCCGGCATGTTCTGTTGACTGTGGTAATGAGGTTGAGGTCTCTGGAGCGTATAGTGTGGAGGGATTGGAATTTCTTTAGATGTAGCATTTCTAACAGAGCTGGGTCAGGCATGGCTTTGTAAATCAAGCAGAGATCGCTTCTTAGTAGACGATATGAGAGAGAATAGCTGGAGTTTTTTGAGTATGTCCATGTAGGACATGTGTTTAAGGCCTAGGATCTTCTTCATGAGGTACTTTTGTGGCCATTCCAGCTGTTGCATGTCTCTAGTGAGGTACATACCAAATGGGACATTATACTCAATGATTGGCCTAATGAGGGAAGAGTAGAGAGAGATGATGACCTCTTTCTTCCTGGATGCAAAACCCTTGGTAATGAGATGTGCCACATAGAAGGACTTTCTGACCACAGTGGCAATGTGGTGGTCAAAGGAGAGGTTGCTGTCAACCTGTGTCCCCAGATCTCTTATAACACCTTCGGTGTTCAGTGGGCTCCCATTGATGTGGTAATTAGTGGGAACTGAGTTTTTCCCAAAGGGGATGATGATGGATTTTTTGGCATTAACCTTAAGGCCATGGTTTCGACACCAGTCATTGGTCTCAGTGAGGCCTTTCTGTAGGATGTCTACATCATTTCGGGAGTTAATAATGACTCCAAGTTTGCAGTCGTCTGCGAACTTGGTCAGCCAGAGTCCCTCTGTGTTGGCCTGGACTTCTGAGAAGTAGATGCCAAACAGGCGAGGACCCAGGACTGATCCCTGTGGGACACCACTCATGATTGGTCAGCAGTCTGACTTGGAGTCTGCTACTTTCACACTGTGGGTTTTATCTGTGAGCCAATTTCCAACCCACCTAGTGATACAGGGGTTGATGCCTAGTTTAGTGCTTTTATCAATAATTCCTGAGTGGGGAATGGTATCAAAGGCCTTGGCCAGATCGAGGTAGGCTGTATGAACTGCCTTGCCCTCATCCGCAGCTCTGGTGACTGATTCAAAGAAGTCAACCAAGTTGAGCAGGCATGATCTAACTTTTGCAAAACCAAACTGCGTGGGATCTACAGTTTGGAGATTCCCTATATCCTTATTAATTAGGTCCATGACGATGCATCCATAGCCTTACATATCAGACTCATCAGGCTAATGGGGCGATAATTCCCAGGGTCTGTAGTCGCTCCCCCTTTATGGAGAGGGATGACTGTAGCAGTGCGCCATTCGGTAGGGACAAAGCCTGAGGTGAAGCTGTGACTGAACAGGGCACACAGATGTGGTGCCAATTCACTTTGTAGTTCATGTAGAACACATCCAGGGATATTATTGGGTCCCTTGGAAGCTGTATTCTTAGCATTGTCAATGCAGCTTTAACCTGTGCTGCAGTAATACTGGGTGCCTGGCATTCCTCTGGTATTGTGATTGGTCCTTTGGGGAGGTAAAAGTTGGCACTGAATCTGTCGGCCCGTATGTTGGCAATATATGTTGGCTCAATATAGGAGGTACCATTGTGCAGTACCTCAGAGTAAACCTGGGTATTGCTGTGAAGATTCCTGATATAACTATAGAAGTTTCTGTGGTTATTTTTAGTGTCTGCCACAATTCTGCCTTCATAGCTGGCTGTAGAGGTTTTGATGAGGGATCCCAACTTTTTGTTGAGGCTAGTAAGGGAGTTTTTCCAGTCTTGGGACTTCATCATTTTCTGCAACAGTTTCTTCCTTCTGTTGTAGAGTTTATTAATGGCAGGAGAACACCATATTAGCTTCCTTTTTTGGAGGAGAGTGTCTTGGTTCTATTGGGTATGGCTAGTTCCATGCATTTATATACATGTTCGTACAGTGCATTGGTGTATGATTCGTCAGTCATGCATCTATTTTCCATTAACATGGGTGCTGTGAAGTCAGCCACCTCTATTTTAAGAGCCCAAAGTCAGCTTTGGAGAAGATTTTCATAGTGGTTACCTTTGCAGGGGGTGTGGGTGAGATGTGGATTTCCATGGTGATTAATTTGTGGTCGGATCTAACCAGGAGGAATTGACTATTGGTGTAGAGCAATGGTTGCCCATGTTAGTAATAACCAGGTCAAGGATGTTGCTTCCTCTAGTGGGGTTAAGAATGGGCTGGTCCAAGGCATTGGAATTGATGAATTCCAGGAAGCATTGAACCAGTGTATTGGTGCATGAGTAGTTTTCCCAGTTGATGGAGGGGTAGTTTAAGTCACCTAGTATGAGAGTGTTGGGTTGGACCCTAATAGTTTCCAGGGTGCTTAGGAACATGGAGTGAGAGTCTTGGGATATGGTTGGGGACCTATAGCAGGCTATAACCTGAATTGAGGTCTTATCCAGTGTTTGTTGTACCTGACATATCTCGGATTCATTATGCTGGGCTACTAGTCTGGAGATGTGTATATCCTTTATGAATATGCAGACACCACTGCCTTTGGAGCTTCAGTCCATGTTCTGGGGCCAAAAGCTGTGGAATGAGTTACAGGCTGGTAGAGCAGGGGTGCTTTCTGCTGCTTTAAACCATGTCTCCACCACAGCACAAATGTTGATGTTCTCCATTTTTAGGACTGCTTCAAGCAAGTGCATCTTGATATTTAGACTTCTAGCGTTGCGCAGCATGCCCCTCAGATTGCATTTATTTATAGCTGTTATGGTGGTAATTTGGTGTTTGGAACAATGCCTAAAAAAAGGCACTATAGGAGTAGCAAGAGCCTTAGCCAGTATCCGGAAACCCAGGGGTGACAGATGCAGGCCATCTCTGGCAAAGCACTGAGGTCTGTCAATCATGTCATCCCAAGCAGACAGATACTGGATCCCCTTAGAATGACACCAGAAACTTAGCCAATTTTTGAAGTCAATCATTTTCTGCTTGACTGCGGTATCATTCTGGGTGATGGTAGGATGCTGCTCAGAGCTAGGGTCATACCTGTCTGGGCCACATAATCCGAGATCTCCACCATGTCTCTTTTCATGTAGTCCAGGGAGGTGCATCTCAGGTCATTCACACCCACATGGACAGTGACAGAAGTCAATCATTTTCTGCTTGACTGCGGTATCATTCTGGGTGATGGTAGGATGCTGCTCAGAGCTATGGTCATACCTGTCTGGGCCACATAATCTGAGAGCTCCACCATGTCTCTTTTCATGTAGTCCAGGGAGGTGCATCTCAGGTCATTCACACCCACATGGACAGTGACAGAAGTCAATCATTTTCTGCTTGACTGTGGTATCATTCTGGGTGATGGTAGGATGGTGCTCAGAGCTAGGGTCATACCTGTCTGGGCCACATAATCTGAGAGCTCCGCCATGTCTCTTTTAATGTAGTCCAGGAAGGTGCATCTCAGGTCATTCACACCCACATGGACAGTGACAGAATCATACTTGTACTTGTTGTGGAGTGACCTGAATGCGTGTGTTATGTGTCAGATTCTGGCACCTGATAGACAGCTGACTGTTACCTTCTCCTTATTCAACCTAGTGAGTGGAACATCAGTGTGCCTCACTATTGAGTCACCTATGATTAGTGTATTGGGCAAGCTGTTTTGCCTTAGGGGCTTAGGTTGAGGGGCACACTGTGTAGGTGAGCTATGTATCTTGTGGTTTGTGCTGTGTTGTGGTGGTCGAGTGCATTTCTGCCTTGGAAGTCCCTGCTGTTTGGGTACATTTCTATTGAGAGCCTCCATGAAGGTGGGTGTGTGGTTTGTGTTTTTATGTGAGAGCTGTGATGGCAGGTGTTCAGGAGGGCTATGTGTTGCATGTGGTGTAGTGCAGGTGTTGACCTTCTTTTCTTGAACAGCTATTCCAGTCTTGACTTGAGAGTGCATGGTTTCCAATTTGGATAAATAAGTGCATCTCTCACAAGTCTGAGTGCTGGGAGGTAAGAGGAGAGGGTTGTCTGTGTACATGAGGCAGTTGCTACACTGCTTCAGAATGCCCATGTTCACCAAGTTAATAGGAGAAAGCACAGGGAACTGATCTTTAGACATGCCAGGAGGGATGGTCATTATTACAAAGTACTGGAGCTGTTTCCTTATATATTCCTTTTACAGGAAAATGTCACTCAACGTGTCTGAGTCTGTAGAGAGCACTGCCAAACACTTGAGGGGAAACTAATACATAGACCCTGAAAATTTAAGGATGAAGTATTTAGGCAGATATTCTGAAGTTAGGAAGAAATCAAGCAGTACTTACTGAAAAATAAAGAATTAGCTTGTCAAGAATGATGAAAAGAGGAGAGTCGCATTAATGGCTACTGCCTGGCTACTACTAATGCTGGTGTCAGCACAGCTTCACACTGTTGGGATACAATACTCCTTTGCTTCTTCTCTCACCAGAAGCAAAATGTTAGCATCAATCCCAAGAAGAGAAGCAGGCCACGGCCTGTTTGTCCCAGATGATGCAAGAGTCTGCAGGCTTGTAGCCTTTTTTTGGTAGATACCTTGAATAACAACCAGACCAGTCAGGTACATTAAGTGCAGACACTCACTCTCGAACCAGAAAATGTCAGGAATCAATGCACTCTGCTCTTACTCTCACCAGGATCAGAATATAAGCACAGATTCCAAGCTGTTACCTATAAAGCAGTTAGTAAGTTTTCTGGTGATCAGCAGTCTCCAGGAAATAATGTAACTGCACTCCTTCTCTCACTAGGAGAAAACAGAAGCACTAATGCCAAGATGACTACTGAGTGGCAGAATGCGAGTTTTCAATAACTGGTGGTTTTGCAATAAAGATGAAAAACATGGTTTATCCTAAACACTGCAGTGTGCGCTAGCGGAGTTAGATGTGAAACTAGGTAACTTAAGGTTTACCTGTCTAAAAAGTTAAGTTTTAGTGGAGAGTCACTATTTTTAAAACAGCAAGTTAGATTGAAAGGGGTGGTCACTTTTGTATTCTAGTACTATGGAATACTGGAGGATGGCCAATAAATTTAAATAGTTGAAGGGGAGTGATTTCACAAAATGATAATTTTGTGCTTACCCACACTGGCCAGTAAAAGCAAAGAGAAAAAGAGATGTATGGTCAAATTAACATAAGGAGCAGGCAACTAGAAAGACAGTGGTGTTTAAGAACACAACAGTAACCAGGTTGGGGGGGTTCTGTCTGACTCAAAAGAGACAGAGCTGTGGTCTCTTTTCAAGTTTTAATATGCAGTTAAAAGCAGAATACAAGTAAAACATAGTGTAAAGAAAACAAATCACAGTACAAAATAGAAAAAGGCAATAAGTAATATAAAATACAACAAATAAAAAGCAAACTAACCTTTCCCTCATAGCAAACTGTAAGAGAGTCTGGGTGAGTCTGGTTTATGGGGTAGGGTTGCAAGACGGAAGCCTTTTCTTGCACAGAAAAATATCCAGGCCCAGCTAAAATTTGCAAAACAATACATCAAGTCTACCAAACACATGTGGGAAAATGTGTTATGGTCTGATGAGACCAAAGTTGAAATTTTTGGTCACAATTCCAAAAGGTACATTTGGAGCAAAAACAACACTTTGCACCACCAAAAGAACACCAACCCCACCATGAAGCATCGTGGTGGCAGTGTCATGCTTTGGGGTTGCTTTTCTTCAGCTGGAACTGGGGCTTTAGTCAAGGTGGAGGGAAATATAAACAGTTCCAAATACCAGTCACTTTTGGCCCAATACCTTCAGGTGTCTGCTAGAAAGATAAAGATGAAGAGGAATGTCACCTTTCAGCATGAGAATGACCCCAAGCATACATCCAAATCAACAAAAGAATGGCTTCACCAGAAGAAAAATAAAGTTTTGGAATGGCTCAGCCAGACCTCAGACCTAAAGCCAATAGAAAATCTGTGGGTTGACCTGAAGAGGGATGTGCACAAGAGATGCCCTCATAATCTGACAAATTTGGGGTGCTTTTGCAAGAAAGATTGGGCAAATATTGCCAAGCCAAGATGTCCCATGCTGATAGACTCCTACCCAAGAAGACTGAATGCATGCTGTAATTAAATCAAAAAGTGATTCAACAAAGTATTAGTTTAAGGGTGTGCACACTTATGCAACCAGCTCATTGTGCAGTTTTTATTTTTTATATTTTTCCCCTAACATATTTCTTTCTTTTTCAATTGAATTGTACAGGTTATAGGTCACATTAAAGGTGGGAAAAGTTTTGAAATTATTTATTTTGATCTCATTTTTTTATATCACAAAAACCTAGCATTTTAACAGGGGTGTGTACACTTTTTATATCCACTGTATGAACCTATACTTAGATTCTTCCCCCTTTTTACAGTTCTCCACTATGACTTTAACAACAAATGACCATTTGTTCCATATATCTTTCTTGTGTTACCCTTTTGTTCTCTTGCTATTATTAAGTTTTCTTCTACGTGACTATAAACTCTGTCAGCATCAGTCCCAGTGCATAGTTTATATATTGTTGGAAGGCAAGTTATTGGTCTGTAGTTTTTAGGATAGCTCACAGGTTTGCGTTTATGTAGGAGCATTGTTTTTCCTGTTGTTAGCCAGGTTGGTGTCTGTTCGGGGTGCACATATAAATAGTTCTTACGCATGGCTAAATCATTGTGCAAATATGTTAATACTTTTAACCAGAAGTTAGGTATTGCATCTGGGCCTGGGGCTTTCCAATTAGAGGCTTTTCTTGACTTTGTTTCAATCTCTCTGGCAGTTACTTCACCCCATTTCATATCCTGTACCTTTAAACTTCTTATTCTTTCTTTTACTTCTTATATCCATTTAGCATCTTTGTTATGTTCCATAGGATCTTCATAAATACTTCTTCAAAATGTATCCATTTCTTCTTTTTTTGGTGGTCTTTCAATTCCTCTTACCTTGTTTTACAATTCTCTATAAAAATTTTTGGGTCATCAGTAAATTGCTTATTTTGTACTTTTCCTTTATATTTATCTGCGTATCTTCTATGTTTTTCTGCCTGTGCTGAGATTTTTAGTTTGTTATTTATGATACTGCATGATAGATCCTGATCTTTTGTAATACTTCACATTACTTTTATCACGTCTATACCCGCGGTGGTGGTGCTGCGGTAGCGTTGTCGCCTCCCAGTCAGACGCTGTCCAGTTCGATTCTGAGCTAGAGCGTCTTCTGCGTGGAGACATGCGTGAATGGGCATACCATCGTTGAAGGTTGTGCATCAGGGCTGGTAACTCGGCACGTAAAAATCAACTACCAATCATTAGCGGACCGGAGTTCCGCTGTGGTGACCCCAAACCAGGAAAAGCCGAAAGACCAACAACAACTTTTATCACGTCTATTTTTCTAAGTATTTTTATTGATCTGTTCCCCCTTCTTTACTCTTCTAACAGCAACACTTCTTGTATTAATTGTTTTATAGTGTTCTCTATTCGATACTTCCATGATGGTGTTCAATTTCTCCCCTTCCTTTCCCTCACTACCCTGTGTTCTTGTAGTAGAACATTATCAATTATTAATTTTGCTGCACAGTAATATATCTTGTTTACTTCTGTAACATCGCATGGATCTCTATGGGCGGTGCTAATTACTGGGTTCATTTGTTTTATCAAACTTCTGACTTTTGGGGTTTTATTGACCTTCTGCAGTCCATTTCTTTTATTGGTCTTAATATATTTATTTATGCCTATTAAATCAAGCAACTCTTCTCTTAGCTCATTTTCTTCTAAACTGATTTTTTGTTTTCCATTTCCTGCAGACATTCTATAGAAAGTTCTATAACATCTTCCTGTGGCACATTCTCTTCAATTTCATCCTGTGCCATCCATTGCTCTGTCATATAGGACTTCACTGGCATATCACTCTTCAACATTGACTGCATCAGAGTTTCCACAGTTTCCTGTTCCTTCCTTTGCTGTCCAGCTTCAAGTGAACATTTATACTGGTTTTCTGTGGAAGGCTACAAAATATCTTCATATGTCACCTTACCAATCACTTCCCATTCCAGTGGTTTCCCCTTAATTTGCATGTCCACTGCTCTATCCTGTTGTGGTGCTTTCTGAATTAGATTTTCTACACTGAATCTTTCACTTCGCAGATACTCCATAACCTCAGTTTCTGTTTCTTTAACTTCTCCATTACTAAACTTCTTTTCTACCTTTCTTCTTTGTCTTCTTATTTTTTGTATTGTAAAGTTTTCCATGTCTGGATTCTTTTGCCTGTATTTCTCTCCAAATATCTTTGGAGTTGCTGTTTTTGCATTGATTAATTTTGCTTTCTCCTTTGCAGAGATATTACAACATTTTAAATTTCTTTTTCTTTCCCATGTCCATATTTCTTCGTCAGATGTCTCCTGATTTTCCAGTTTTTCCTTACTTTGGGGACTCGTTTTGTCATGCTGTGATGTTACCTGTGTTAGAACTTCTACACCAAATCCTTTACTTCCCAGGCACTCCATAACTTCAGCTTCTATTTTTTAACTTCTACTTTACTAATCTTTATTTTTACATTCCCTCTTTGTGATATTATTTCTTTTAATTGTGAAATTTTCCTTATCTGGATGCCTTCGCCTGTATTTCTCTTTGAATATCTTTTCAGCTGCCTTTTTTATATTGATTAATTTGACTTTCGCCTTTGCATAAATATTGCACCATATCAAATCTCCCTTTCTTTCCCATGTCCATATTTCTTTTTTATACTTTTCGAAAATCTCTAGGTTTTGTTGTTTATATTTTTGCACTTCCTCAAATGCTTCTTTTTTTCCAAATAGATCAAAGTTTCTTGGTCTATATACTTCTTTTCACAAATCTGTTGTAATAATAAATGCAAATTTTCATTTGAAGCTTCTGACAGTTTTTCTTACGGAAGTGTTTTCTTTCATCTAATTTCTCTCTTAATTGTTTTGTATAACTTGTGTCTGGAAATTCTGGGCTTTTTGCATAATAGTAACAATGCATAATTTTTTTCTTATCCTCAATAGTCCACTCTATTGTCTTTATGGCTCTTCTTTGACCTGTCAGTTTTTGTGATTTTTGTGGAATGTTACTTCCTTACAGGGAGGCCATCATCTGTTGTATTAATGAACACACATTTTCATTTGAAGCTTCTGACAGTTTTTCTTGCAGAAGTATTTTTCTTTCCTCTAATTTCTCTCTTAATCATTTTTGTTATTTATTTAATTGTCATTTGTTGACTGGGAAAGTCCACTGGGTTTAAAAGCCCATTTCAGTGGAGTTCCGGGGAGAAAAGCTCCATGGTTAAAAACAAGCAAGCAGATATAACATACAAATATATCAAAAACAAAATATGGCACAACAAAATTTTATATAATTAATACACCAGCCTTTGTTAAAGGCCTCAGTTATAGCAAATAATTATAACAAGACAAAAATATAGAAAAGGCAGGTGCATAGTTAAAATAATTGCCTGTGTAGCTTGTTGGTGCAATGAGATATGGGGTTATGGGGGGGTTAGATGATATTTCACATGTACATCTTGGATTTTGTAAAATGTAGGTTTTTAGTGCAGTTTTAAATTACTTTAGGGAGTCCAGTTGTGTGATAGATGAGAGGAGGCTACTTCAAAGTTTGGCTATATTATAGGAGTACACTGTTTGTTCTGCTCTCCTTTTGGGTTTAGTTACCTTTAGAAGGGTTCTTTCTGAGGAGCAGAGAGTTTAAGTTGGGGTGTGTGTGGTTAAGATGGATGTGATACCAGGGCAGCTAGTGGGCTGGAAAATTAGTTTATGGGAAGTTGTAAGTTGAGTAAATTGGAGATAATGGTGAAATTCTAACCAGGACAGGTTTGAGATAGCACTGCAGTGGTGTGACCAGTTAGACAGGTTAGAGGTGAATGTTGCTATTTTATAGTAGCATTGTTGTAGCTTATTACTGAGGGATGCATGGAGGTTCGTGAAAATGGGGCTCCCATACATAAGGTATTGAATAAGGAAAGTGTTTGATAGCTTTATCTTACATTGTCTATTTAGTTATAGTTTGTGATGGTATAATTTGCCCAGTTTGAAATGGGTTTTCTTTACTATATTGAGTATATGTTCTTCAAAGTAGAGTTTGTTGTCTATGGTAATTCTTAGAAGTTTTGCATATTGTACCTGTTCAATTTATGTTCTGTTGAGGGAGAAAATCTTAAAATTGGTAGCTAGGGGGTTTGATGAGAATAATAACAGTTTAGTTGTTTTGGGGTTGAGCATAAGCCAGGCATTGTTTAGCCAGGTTTCTATGGAGGAGATGGTATCTTGGGTTATTTTTTGGAGGTTGGAGAGATTATTGGAGGATGAGATGATAGCTGAATCATCTACATATTGAATTAATATGCCTTGTTGGGAGGCTTTATTTAAATCATTAATGAATATATTGAAGAGAAGTGGTCTTAAATGGATCCTTGTGGGACACCTGTGTTGTTTGCTAGGTAATCTGATTGTTGGTTTTGCCATCTAATTGATTGCTGTCTATCATTTAGGTAAGAGGAAAACCAAGTTATTACACGTAGAGAGCATGCAAGTTTCTCTAAGTGTTGCGGCAGCTTAGGGTGTGATACTGTGTCGAAAACTTTTGATAGGTCCAGCAGGAGTACTGAAGTGGATAGACCAGCTTCAAGAGATGTATTCACTGTATCAGTAAAGGATAGTAAAGCTGTGGTTGCACTATGATCAGGGCGGAATCTGTGTTGGGTGGTAGCTAGGAGGCTGTTGTTGATGGGGTGGTTGAGGAGTTGGCTTTGAATGCATTTTGCCAGGGTTTTTAATAGTGGGGAGAGAATAGAGATTGGCTGGTAGTTTGGAAGATCTTCAGCATTGCCTCCTTTGTGGAGTGGGGTTATGATGGATTTTTTCCATAGTTGGAGCACATATGATTCAGTAACAGAATGATTAATAAAAATGCTAATAGGATATGCTATAGCTCTGGCTGTTAGTTGCAGGTATTCTGATGGTATGTTATCAGCTGAGAACGAGCAGGGTTTTAATTTGGTTAGTAATACTTGGACTAGGGATGTGGGCATGGGTTGTAGTGAGAAAGGTGGGTTGGGAGGCATAGTATTTGTGGGGATAAGGGGGTCTATTGAGATATTGCTAGAGACTGGAGTGGTTTTGAGGATGAGTCCTTAATTAGTTTTTGGATGGTGTTAATAAAATTTATATTAAATATTTGTGCAATCTGAAGACGGTTTTTGTTGGGAGCTGGTGATAGGTTTTGAATGTTACTAGGATTGAGAAGGGAGGATATGGATTTCCAGAATTTCTTTGGGTTGGTATTTTGGGAGGAGAGTTTAGAAGAAAAGTATTTTTTATCAGTTATGATAAGTTTTTTTTGTAGCATTTCTAAGTTTTTTGTAATTTTGTTCATTTTCTAAGGTCCTACATTTTTTCCAAATTTTCCAAGCTTTGTGGTTAGTTTGGTATGCTTTGTCAACCAGGGGCCGTGGTTTGGTTTTGAGCATTTAGTACGAAGAGGTGCTAAGGTATTTAGTGTGGTAAGGAAGATGTTATTAAAATATTGAACAGCATTGTCTAGTGGGCAGTGTTTTTAATGGGGACCAGTCTTGTACTTGAAGGGTGGTTATAAATGTATCTTGATTAAAGTGGGTGAGGTTCCTGATGGATGTATATGTATGACGTTTGGGGATATGTAGATGAATTCTGTGGATGTATGCAGGTGGATGGTCACTTAGGGTGCTTGGGAGGGTACTGGTATTGATGTAATAGTGGGGATGGGATACTAGGATCCAGTCTAATATAGCTTCAGCCTGGGTGTTTCATGCATGTCTTGGGTCTATGATAAGTTGAGTGAAGCTATGGAGATTAATGCTAGTGTTAGGAGATTTGGAGGTTAGGTTTTGCCACTTGATGTTTGTGTCACCTAGAATGATAGTTTCATGGAGGTAGTATGGTTAACCCATCCTATTTTGTGTGTATATCTTGTTTCTGAAAATTCTGAGCTTTTTGCATAATAGTAACAACACATAATTTATTTCTTATCCTCAAAAGTCCACTCTATCATCTTTATGGCTCTTCTTTGGCCTGCTAGTTTTTGTGATTTTTGTGGACTGCTACTTCCTTCTACAACAGCGAAGCCACCATCTGTTATCTCTCTCTATCTCTATCTCTTTTTTTATTTCTCCAAATCTTTGGGGTTCCTAGTACCATGACAGGAATGGATCCCGTTCCTAAGTCAAAGTAGGATTAAAGTTCATGAAATTAGTATTGTTTTACTCTTTGATGTCAGCCAAAAGTGGTCTTCACAGCAGCTGCAATGTGCTAAGTAATGACTCCTTCTGCAATTCATACAGAGTTACATGCATTGGTAGCATATTTAAATAGGACTGTAGACTTTTTTTATAAGACCTGTTGCTCCTACTACTATTGGAACTATCTGAGTATCTTTCTTTCACATTGGTCCCATTTCTGCCTGCAAATCCTGATATTTTATGACTTTGTGTCTCTCTGTACGGAGGACACAGTAGTCACTGGGTGTGGTGATTTCAATGATCAGTGACCTTTTGTCTTCTTTTCCTAGACCACTATTTCTGGTTTTCTAGCATCTATTTTTTGAACTGTTGGTAATGGGTGATCTCATGTGATGTAAACTTCATCATTTTCTAGGATGCTTTGTGGTTCATATTTCCAGTGTTTTAGCCACTTCAGTATCATGTTTGCACTATCCCCAGTTCACCAGCCTCACCACATTATTATGCCTTTCCATATACAGTCCTTCTGCCATTAGTATGTTGCAACCAGCAACGAGGTGTGCAACTGTTTCCAATTCTGTTTTACAAAACCTACATTTGTCTGTTTCTCCCACATGTTCAATGGACTTTGTAAACCAATGTGTATGTAGCACACTATCTTGGGCTTCCAATATTAACCTTTCATCTCTTGGTTTGAATTCACCTCTTCTTAACCATTCCTGCTTTTATTCCTGATCAACATGAGGTTCTTCCAGAAGTTTTCTACACTTGGAACTATATTTATGCATTTTCCACATTTCTTGCCTTTTCATCTGGTCCTTCACCTTATATTCATTATTTTGTTTTTTGGCACATTCAGTTGCAGCCTGATTTTTATCTACTTCTGGTTTGATTTCCATTCCTGCTTGATGCTGATATGCTTATGCTAAACTAAGCAGGGAATTCATCTTAGACTTATTCTTCTCATGTTTCAAAACTTTCACTATGTTTGGCTCTTGTGAGGTCAGCAGATATGCATGAGTCCCACAATTGTAGATCTAGACGTAATCAATTTCAAGGAGGCACATTCCTCTTTTGGAGCGGGGAATATATAATCTTGCTATACACTGATTTTTATAAATCATTTGGTGAGCTTCTTGTTTCAATATCTAATCTATCCAAAACATTTTGGGGCAATCAATTACTCCAAAACTGTAAGTTAGGACAGGAAGAGCAAATTAGTTTATAGCTTGGATTTTGTTCCTAGATGTCAATGCTGTTTTCAGGATTAATTTAAGTCTTCTGAAGTATTCCTTACTAAGTTTTGATCGCATTTGTTCATGTTTTATTGCTGATCCTTCATCAATTCCAAAGTATTTATACACTCCCTCTTGCTCAAGTTCTTTTATATCACATTCTTGTCCCAAACTGATGTCTTACTGGTGCTGCAGTTTTCCTGCTTTAAAGGTTGCTTTTGCACATTTATCAAGACCAAATGACATTCTTATATCATCTGAAAAAGTTTTGACAACTTGCAGTTACGCTTTCAGTTCCTCATCTGATAAGCCATACATTTTCAAATCATCAACAAAGATATGATGAGAAGTCTTTAAACTTTGTTGTTTTCTAGGAACCAAATTATAGCTATGGTCTAAGCTGTTAAGCAGACAGCTTAATGGGTTAAGGGCAAGGCAGAATAGCAACGGTGGCAGAGAGTCACCCTGGAATATCCCCAGTTTGAATTTTTATCCCTGGGATAATAATTTGTCCTTTATCATGGCTTAATTGCAAAATGATCTGCCACTGTTTCATGGTCACTGTAATGTAGCCGATCAGTGTAGGGTGTATCTTAAACATTTTTAAGTACTCTCTTATCCATGAATGTGGGATACTATCAAATGCTTTTTTGTAGTCAAGCCATACCATACTTAGATTCTTCCCCTTTTTACAGTTCTCCACTATGACTTTATTTAACAACAAATGATCCTTTGCTCCAGATGACTTTCTTTTATTCTCCTTTTGTTCTACTGCCATAATTGAGTTTTCTTCTAAATGACTATCAACTCCGTTGGCATCAATTCCCATGTATAGTTTATATATCATCAGAAGGCAAGTTACTGGTCTATAATTTTTGGGATAGCTTGCAGGTTCACTCTTAAGTAGGAGGGTTGTTTTTACTGTTGTTAGCCAGGTTGGTGTCTGTTCGGGGTGCACATATAAATAGTTCTTATTCATGGCTAAATCTTCATGCAAAGATGTTAGTACTTTTAACCAACAGTTAGGTACTGCATCTGGGTCTGTGTTTTACAATTAGAGGCTTTTCTTAACTTTGTTTCAATCTGTCTGGCTGTTACTTTATCTTATTTCCTATCCTGCACCTTTAAACTTCTTATTCTTTCTTTTACTTCTTTTACCCATTTAGCATCTTTGTTATGTTCCAAAGGATCTTCATAGATACTTCTGAAAAATGAATCTATTTCTTCTTTTTTGGCGGTCTTTCAATTCCTTTTATCTTGTTTCCCAATTCTCTATAAAATGTTTTGGGGTCATCAATATATTGCTTATTTTGTACTTTACCTTTATATTTATCTACGTATCTTCTACGTTTTTCTGCCTGTGCTGAAATTTTTAGTTTATTTGCAATAGTGCATGACAGATCCAGATCTGTTCTAATATTAAACATTGCTTTTATCACATCTATCTATTTTTGTTGATCTGTTCCCTCTTCTATACTCTTCTAATAGTGACACTTCTTGTCTTAGTTGTTTTATGGTTTTCTCTATTCGATACTTCCATGATGGTGTTCCATTTCTCCCCTTCCTTTCCCTCACTACCTTGTGTTCTTGTGGTAGAACTTTATCAGTTATTAATTTAGCTGCACAGTAATATATCCTGTTTACTTCTGTTATATTGCATGAGTCTCTATGGATAGTCCTAATTACTGTGTTTATTTGCTTTATCAAACTAAACTTCTGACTTTTTGGGTTTTATTGACCTTCTGCAGTCTATTTCTTTCATTGATCTTAATGTGTCTATCTATGCCTATTAAGTCAAGCAAGTCTTCTCTTAGCTCGGTTTCTTCCAAACTGAGGGTGCATTTTTTTCCATTTCCTGCAGGCATTCTATAGAAAGTTGTATTGCATCTTCCTGTGCTGCATTCTCTTCAATTTCATCCTGTGCCATCCGTTGCTCTGTCATATGAGAATTCACTGGCCTATCACTGCCAATATTGACTGCATCAGAGTTTCCACAATCTCCTGTTCCTTCCCCTTGCTGTCTAGCTTCAAGTGAATGTTTATACTGGTTTCCTGTGGAAGGCTCCAAAATATCTTGATATGGCACCTGACCAATTACTTCCTGTTCCACTGGTCTCCCCTTAGTTTGGATATCCATTGCGCTATCCTGATGTGGTGCTTTCTGCATTAGATTTTCCACACTGAATCCTTCACTTTGCAGGTGCTCCATAACCTCGGTTTCTATTTCTTTGACTTCTCCATTACTAATCTCCTTTTCTACTTTTCCTCTTAGTCTTCTTATTTTTTGTATTGTAAAATTTCCATATTCGGATTCCTTTGCCTGTATTTCTCTTCAAATATATTTGGTACTGCTCTTTTTGTATTGGTTAATTTTACTTTTTCCTTTGCATAAATATTACACCATATTAAATCTCTTTTTCTTCCCCATGTCCATGTTTCTTCTTCATATGTCTCCTGATCTTCCCGCTTCTCCTTACTTTGAGGACTCACTCCATCATTCTGTAAAGTAATCTGTGTTAGACCTTGTTTTGGCATATCTGGATGCCTTTGCCTGCATTTCTCTTCAAATATCTTTGGGGCTGCCTTATTTATATTGATTAATTTGGGTTTCTCCTTTGCATAAATATTGCACCATATCAAATCTCTCTTTCTTTCTCATGTCCATATTTCTTTTTTATACTTTTCAAAAATGTCTAGGTTTTGTTGTTTACATTTTTGCACTTCCTCAGATGCTTCTTTTTCCAAACAGATCAAAGTTTCTTGGTCTATATACTGTTTTTCAAAAATCTGTTGCATTAGTAAAAGCAAATTTTCATTTGAAGCTTCTGACAATTTTTCTTTCCTCTAATTTATCTCTTAATTGTTTTGTATATCCTGTGTCTGGAAATTCTGGCCTTTTTGCATGATAGTAACAATGCATAATTTCTTACTTATCCACAATAGTCTACTCTATCATCTTTATGGCTCTTCTTCTTTGGCCTATCAGTTTTTGTGATTTTTGTGGACTGCTATTTCTTTCTACAACAGGCCCCCCCCCCCGGGCCTGCCCTGGCCCAGTTGTAGTAATGTTTATGTATTTTGAGGATTCTACACTGTTATTTTTTTCCAGTCCTGGCACCAGTGCGCCTACCAGGATTGGGCACTTTTTTATCCTGGTTCTTGTGCACCTAGTTATCTTTTTTTTTTTTACTTACTTCTGTCCATGATGTGTGCTATATAAATATAGCCTATATATCAGTGTCGCTTTGGTGAGATTTTGTGAAAAACAGGGCCCACCTCATCAAGGTACTCACCAAGACTTGAGCATGAATTCAGTTTCAGCACTTATTACTCTCCTTTGCTTGCTGACTTTTCATCTCTCCATTAGGACCCTCACTGCTTTGCTTTTCATCTCTCCATTAGGACTCCTATCTCTCTATAAGGGGATGACTATGATGCAAAAGAGCAGAGTGCTGCTTTCATTTGAGATGTTGTGGATACCAATAAATAAATCCTGAACATCCACAAGCAGGTGATGCAGGTCAGTTTTTCCTGGCATCAGCAGTTTTAGGGCATGTGTGCCTTGGTATGGTAAATGTGTACATATAACTGAAATCTTTCCTCATCAGGTACTCAAGCGACATTAGCTGTAGCATCACCACAGCAAACAGCATATGATAAGCGTGGCATCATAAATATAGTACTAAATCAGCTGTGTTTCGTAGGAGACATTAATCACATAATTATGTATTTTCTCACAGGTGCAGCACCAGAACCTATTACATGCTGTAGTGCACCACAGCAGGCTGATGTTGACAGCAGAATGGCCATTGAAGATGATACCATTACTCTCATACTCAGGGTACTGTCTCAGGACAAACACAACCTCTAAACATGTTGCTAACTCTGTAGTCACTAAAGCAGGCTAACACACTTGAGCATAATGAGGACATGGAATTACGATGTGGGGGACACCTTATAGTTCAACATCTCTTCCCTGCAGACAACCTGAATCTCTGGAGGAAGACACAATCATGGCTGAAGTTGCTTTACCCACTCTCCATTCTATACACATGGACACCAGAAAAAGACATTTTTCACAGTTAGCTCCAAAGACATGCAAGGTCTTATCCGCACAGCAGCAGTAGATGTGCTATGATATAGTGAAGCCCACGCTACTAGCACTGAGAGTCAGTAGAGAGTACTATAATATATATATATATATATATATATATATATATATATATATATATATAGGTGTAAGTCACATGATCGAACTTTTAAATGTTCGAATTTCATATGGCTGAGACCATAACATCAAACATTCAAAAGTTCAAACTTGTTAAAAAAAAAAAAAAAAATGAACTAAACGTTTCTAGTGGTGAGGGCAAGCCACCCCTACACCCCCCACCCCCTGCTATTTAAATATACCAACTCCAAGATCGCACTACATTGTGGAAAAGGGAAATCTTCCCATTCTGTGCTGTATGGAGATCTCCATTAGACCATTCGAGCTTTTAAAAGTTCGATCATACATTCTCGGCCATATGAAATTCGAGCTTTTAAAGGTTTGATCATCTGAAGGGGTCCCAGAGAGAGAGAGAGAGATTTATGAGGTTTATGAGGAAATTCATCAGTACATGGGAATAGTGGAAGCCAGGAACAACTCCATGATGATCCTCATGTGGTTTATGGTTGCGCACATGGCATCCACATCAGAATCTATACTCTCCCAAGTAAGGGCTTACAAGACACATTAGAAAAACTGCTGGACATGTGCATGCATGAGGGACAAGTAGGCTGCACACAACATGTGTCCCAAGAAAATGCTGCAGGCATTCATGTGGATTCCTGAAGAATAAGGCAGTAAAATCTCATCAGACTTCCATGTCACAGTCAAGGTCTGAATATTGTGCTGTTTATTCAATGTTAATAGCGTCCCCTGCATTCAGTAGATCTTGTTGTCAGAGCAACTCAGCCTTAAGCTTAAGCTAGCACTTGTTCGTGAACTATGGGACAATCCCAGATACTATCATTAGCGATCATTGTATATGACTCATTTCAAATTTAACAGTGTCAGTTGCTGTAATACATACTTTAATCAACAGAAAAGGAGGCTAAAGAGTAAAATTCAGGTCACAGTAAATTACATATATTGGAAATGGCATGTGTCACACTTACCTTCATGCTGCAAAAAAAGGAAAAAACAAGACAAAGAAAAAAAATGAGACGTAACCGTGAAACATTTCTTGATACAATACCACTGATACTTGCATTAGCAAGTAAATGTTCCACTGACTATTAAACATTATGCAAATAATGATGAGTAGGACCATGTGAATAATGCATTTGTGGATGATTTGTGGAGATATGTCTAATGCACAGTGTGAGTTGACCATCCACTGCTTAGCATAGCCAACAGGTAACAGTGTATGCATCAAGTATTATCCTTCTAACTTTACACTGTCATGTAATGAATGTCATGGCCAATAGTTATGAACTAGATGCCACTATTTCACCTCTGTAAACATATACTATGCACAAGCCTGACAGAGAGGTTGATATACTGCTAGCATTAGCTTGCCAACATTACTGTTGCCATGGTGGGACAAACAATAGATATAACTGCACTGTCACTATAAGTCACTGGCTGTGGCAATTGCACACTAGATTGAAGTATGATTATGTTATGTGGAATGTAGCATACTGATGCCTCCCAACTCATCCAGACAATGGAAACATGCTTTGAGCAGGCAGGGCATTCACTCAGTGACTATCCATGTCTTAGACATAGAGGTGTTGAATTGCTTCTCTGCAGTTCCCTGTGGGTTATAGACTTATGTCTTTAGCCAGAATTCAAGGGAGTAGCCTGTGCCACCTGGAAAACATAACAGGGAGGGGATAAATAAAGAAGGGGTGGTTAGTCACAACTACCTAGCTCACTACAGAGATAAAGAAATAACTATGGTTAACAACATGATAATAGTAATCAGTTACCAACTAGGCTACCATGAGAAATCTTACCATGCAGAATGTGGCAGTATGGTGAACCTGTGTGCTATATATGGGAATCATGGGTATTGCCAAGATGTCGGTCTGATAAATTGGTAATACAGCCCCATGCATTACAACATACCTTTCAATTATTGGAACTGTAACCCTTCCTCTTCCAGTACCTCTCACACTGTGACCCAAATGGTGTCCTTATAGCCACATAACTGTTACACCAACCACCTCAGGAAAGTATACCATTTCACATAAGACACTAATAGTACTGGATTGGTCTTATAGTGACACCAGGAAATATATATACTCATCCTCATGGGTCAAGAGTATATCAAGGAAATTCTGCAGTAGCTTTAAGGAAGAAACCTACAATACACCCATCATGTCTGCAGAGTAGGAATTGTCTTATGTTCACTGGCAACCAGCTAATCTTTAGAGAAACAGATACAATATGCGAGAGATGTAATTGCACAATGTCATTAAAGGCAACACTTATACAGGAAAAAATGAAAGAATTATTTACCAGATAAGGTGATAAAACTGCAAAACTCATAGGCTGAAATGAAGAAAAGGGTGGCTGAATATGTGACTGCACAAGAGATGTTTTAAAAAAAATAATAGAATTAGAGGACAGACCACATAGGGAAAACCTGAGATTTTCTGCTCTACCAAAGAAGCTGGAAAGAACAGACTATTAATTTTATGAAAATACAAATAAGCGACTGGACTGGTATTCCACAACAGGAATTGTTAATTGAAAGGGCACATCATGTGTATGCAGAAGGACAAAGTACTAAAAGTGGGAGACCGCAGAGTGTTTGTGGAGAATGACTATTCATTGTACACCAGGCAGAAGAAGAGTAAATGTATTCCATTTTTCATGGAATGTCAAGAAGCAGGCATAAGATTCAAACTGCTGTACCCAGTAATCTTCAAAATATTTTCCCTGGAGGGACAAAAACATTTTTTGATGAAGTACACACTAGGGAAGAAACACAAAAGTTTGTCCAACAAAAAAGTGAGCTGTGAAACAGAAGGAGATTCTGCTTCTTGTTCTTCTGGTAATAAATACCACAGAGTGACTGTGCTAGTGACACCTTTTCCATTGTTTCAATTGAAAATGCTTGATAGGAGGTTCTTTTTGTGGATTATTTTGCTGCCTTGGACTATTTCCTTTTGTATTTGTCATTTTGTGGGACTTTGGTATTGTTTGTGCAAGTCTGAGTTCGAGGAAAAAACACAACAGTCAAGTAGAAGAATCAAGGGTACATTGCAAATGAAGCAGAGACAGGCAGCTCATCTAGTATTTACTTACCAGATGTATCTTTCAGAAGTTGCCGCTCTTCTGGAATAAACTCCCAATTCATGTCAAGCAGAGCTCCTTATTTACCCTATTCAAGCACAACCCAGACAATTGGATGGGAGACCTTATATTCACCCCTGGGGTGGTACCTATATCCCTCATGGACAGGTGCAGTTTGCGATGATCATAGACTCACTCTGTGAATAACAACCATCTAACCAAGATCAATTAGGGAACAGGGGTATTGCATGGCTAGGCTTGTAAAGGCTCTAGGGTCATTAGCCTAGTAACCTCCTATGAACCTATAAACCTGTGCAAACATACTTGACTTAGTACTCACAAACATAGAAGAGTGCTGAAACCCTAAGAACACAGCTGCCTATGTGGAATTGTTCACAGAAACTTAAAATCATCGCAATAAATGCCTAGAGACAGCTGTGCCTACCAGAAACAAGCCCAAAACTTACTCAAAAAACAAATATCCTGGTGGAATCCAAACATAAACATTTGAACAACTAAAGAAAAAAAGTAGTAGCCAAGATTATGAAGTGTTACATTCAGCATGATAAAAACAATCTCAATCTAAACAAACAAGTAAGAGAGCAAATGAAGTCTACTAAAGCCAAATTTGAGGTCAATATAGTTTTCCCAGGCAAAAGGTAGTGACAAGGCTTTCTTTAATTATGTCCAAAACCTCACAGGTGGCACATAGCAGTGTTCAGAACTGATTGTAATGGTGTCACCGAACTAGAGCCAGAAGATAAAGCAAATCTGCTGGCCACAAATGCAGCTCCAATATTAACTCCACACTCCCCCATCTGCCCCCCCCCCCAAGGAAATACTATCAAACATTCCCCCAACTATCACTAGTGAATAGGTCCTAGATGCACTCTCTAAGGCCAAAAACAATGCATCAATGAGCCCTCATAATATCCCAGAATGCCTCTTAAATAGCCTGAAACATGACCTATATGGACCACTGAAGTCACTGTTTAAATATAGACTGCAGGCAGGCTTTGTATCATGCAAATGCAGAACTGCAATGGTCATCCCCCTGCACAAGGGTAGGTGATCAACAGACTCAGGGTACTACATACCCATAAGTCTGACTAGTCTCATATGCAAAGCCATGGAAAGAATTATCATGGAAATGATTAATAAGGACATAGAAAACAATCAGACACTGGATCCAACCCAGTCTGGTTTTCTCAAGGGTAGATCATGCCTACTCAGCCTGGTTTACTTCTTTGGGAAGGTCACCAATGATATAGATGAGGCAAAATGGTGCATACTGCCTGTCTTGATTTAGCTGTGGCATTTGATACTATACCCCACTTGGGTATTGTAAACAAACTCATGGATATGAGCATAAACCCCTATGTTATGCACTGGATAGACAGCTGACTCTCAAATAAAACACAGGAAGTTAGGATAGGGTATAAGTTACACCACCTCCATAAAGAGACTGGTCACTAATGGAGCCCCTTAGGGCTCTGTGCTGGGTGTACTGCTTCTTGGCATATACTTCTTGGAAGTCAAGGTCAATGTCAAGGGCCTCACGCTGACCACATTTGCAGATGATTATAAACTAGGAACAGTCAAAGAATTACCTGAAGACACTAGCATCTTGCAAGAAGGAATAACAGTCAAATGACTGGTGCCAAAGCCAGGGCTTAAAACTCATTGCTAAGAAATGCATAATAGTACTCTTTGGGAAGTTAGCCATCTTAGGAAATTACCTAATCGATAACATACCTAATCGATAACACATCCCTAAGAGCTGAACCAGTAGTTAGAGATTTGGGTACATATGCAGATAGTAACCTGGCTTTCGAACCAACATGCGTCTAATGTAAGGAAATCATTCTATGTTGCTCAGCTTATAAGCAAGGGCATGGCATTTTGGTCCAAGAAACTCATTGTTCCAATGTATTCAGCCCTCATCTTGCCCATCATTGAGTACAATGCTCCCTTCAGTATAAACTTGACCAGGCACATGCCACAGATGAAACATTCTCAGAGGTTCCTCACAAAAAGAATACAGAGTGTAACAGCATGTCCTATGTAGATCACCTCAGTGCCCTATCTCTATACCCTTGTTTCTTATAGACTGTTGAGAGGGGATCTATGCCTGGCATACAAGACATCCTTGGATCCTACTCTGTTGGACCTTCTGCATATCTACAAAACAAACAGCATCAGAATTACTCAATATAAGGATTTAAACTTTGTAACATAAATAGAACATGTTGGAACGACAGGTTTGTGTCTCATAGAATTCCCCTTCTCTGGAACAGGCTTCCTACTCATATGAAGCAGAGCTCTACGCTAATCCTATTTAAGAGAAACCTGGGCCATTGGATTGGAAATCAAAAGTACACCCTGGGTCTAGTATCTATTACTCTAATGGACATAGGCAGCCTGTAAATCTTGACATAGCTTACATATACCAATTAAAATAACTTCTAAGGCACATAAACTTTCTGGATACAACTGGGATGCTCGGCTAGTCTTATATACAGGTCCCAGTGGTCATTTAGCATAATATACACCTATAAGCCTATCAACCAATGTGTCTCTGAAAGGTGCCTGTGGAAGTATAGAAAGGGCTGTACGTACTTTGACATGCATAGGAATAGGAATGTCACACATACTCACCCAGCAAAGCTCTTGGGATCTCCTTGTCTACTCTAAATCTATCACGTAATTCTTGTTCTACTAAGTTCAAGTTGGTTATTTTCAGCCTAGCTCTCCATCTCATAGGTCAAAAGCACTACTCAGTGTACCAGGTTGTAGAGCAGCAGAAACAAGCAGCTCAAAAGCGGAAAACAATAAGACCTGCATCAAAACTGAGCATCTTCATCAATTGCAAAGTGAATGCAAAAGGCACAGACTCATGCAAGCAGCATGTCCTGTTTATGTCACAAGCAAAGTTTAAATCCCATAATTGAGTAATTCTGACACATGGCACACTTGCATACCAAAAGCAACTCTGAATTGCAAAAGGAGGTAATGAAGCCTTATTTACAGAGAGAAATAGCAACTTTTTCACACATGTCTCATTTACATCTTGCTGGCTACTTATTTGCCTGTGAACTTCTTAATTGAATCGCACCTCATCTGTGCTTGTGTGCATCCAGTGCACATGCTCATTGTGCATCTAGTGCACATGCTCATTGTGCATCCAGTGCACATGCTCATTGTGCATCCAGTGCACATGCTCAGTGTGCATCCAGTGCACATGCTCAGTGTGCATCCAGTGCACATTCTCATTGTCCACATGCATAATGGCTATGAATACCATCCTTACTATCAGCAGCAGTTTTGCTCAGCTGGACTTAAATTTCACATGATGCCAAGAAATGGATTTCTGCTTCTTTGTTTTTGAGATATTTCCGAAGTAAGAAAAATGTGCCTGCGTGCATAAATTAACAGTTTAAACAGCACTTAGAGTCTTTCAGGCCAACCAACTCACAGTAGAAGTATTGACAACAGTTTTCTTTAGCATCATTTAAGGTTTCAGAAGATACTATGCAATAGTCTATATATAACAATACTAATGAAAATATGGAAATTTTGCATATTGTCAATGTTAAACAACTAGAAATCTTTCCAGTATCTTGCATTATACATTGATAGGAGTAGCATATTTTTCTCTTTCTTGCCATGACATTTCACCCTATTCCCCTCAGTAATGTGTACCTCACTTATTTGAAAATATCACTGTAAAAATGAAATTATGCATAAGTGACTATTGTTATCACCATTTCAGTGCTATCTAGACAAGAATTCTTAAGCTCATTTTGTTCCTTACAACCTACCTTTTCACATGTTGTCAATCATTAACTGACAAGTTGCTTGAATAAGGAAGTTAGCTCCAAATACTGTCATGACACCATAAGGACCTTCAAATGCCAAGTGAAAATATGTGAAAAGGAACTGGAAGTGTGAATGGGTTAGTATAAACGCATATGGAGATTGACTAATTCAGGGAGGTTGCATTCATTGTGATACAATTCAGTGAATGGTAACTTTCTATAATTTTATTCATATTCAGATTTCAATTAGACGTTTCAAAATCATTGATTATGGAGAGAATTATAGGAATATCCCATATTACATTAAATACAAAGGCAATTATATAATCCAGAAATGTAGTGATAACCAAATTTGCATTAAGTGCTTTGAGTCATTTGATCAACAAGAACTGGCCCAAGAAGCTATAGACATTCAAGCTGAACCTTGATAACAAGAAAACTCGTGGAGAAGATTACAGAGGAAAAGGTTAGCTGTTTTACCAATGAACAAAAATCTTCTCAAAAAGTATGGCCCTGGGGACCTGCCTATGGCACCAGATGACATAAGTAGGATGGTATTGTGCCTGGCAGTGCAATTCCTGTGGTAGTATGTAGAGAAGCAGCAAGTACATCTTATAAATAGGCATGCTGTCCTGCTCAGTAATGTGCTGTGGAAAAGTTCAGGTAAAGTATGTTGTTTAATACCGGAGGCAGACATAAACCACCTTTATTATTAACATAAAGGGGTGTGAAAGGTTGTACAGGACAACAGGAAAGGGAAATGATAGTAAGCAGAGGGAAACACAGACACATACTGTATAATCAAACATATAACAGTAGGGATGAGGGCTATAGGATGCAAGGAAATGGGACTGTGTGTATGGAGAAAGGGTGTAAGAGAATTTATGGAAGCAAACAGACAAACATGGAACAGTAAATAGAAATGAGGAGATGTGTACATGTAAGGTTGGGGTAACCAAAGAAGAACACATATATACAGAAATTCTACAAATGATGATGGGGAAGGTTGCATCATGATGCACAAGAGAAAGAAGATGACAAAGTAGGAAGGGGGTGACACCAGGCAGGAGACAGTGTGTGGTATTGGCTGCAGGAAGGTAGGCAGAGTAGCCCAGAGATCAGTCTACTGAATATTATTACCAAACCAAAAATAACTGTAGATACTTCACCAAAGGCTGCCTGCCCACAAAGATTCCAAAGGAAAGAAGGAAGAAAACAGGTACTGGCCACCACGCTGAACAGCTTCAAAACTTTTATTTAAAACACAATTAAAAACACAGGAATGAGCACTTTCGGGACCAAGCCCTACTTCAGATAAACTGCAGTTTTTATATAGCTCTTCAGTTAACATTCAATACCGCACCCTCCTTTTCTTTAGTGCAGGTCTTAAAGGTATAACCCCATTTAAACCTAGGGTTTTGTATGCTGCAAGCTCAATGATCCATTTAGTTTCATTCAACTCTGTCTCATTAATCAAATCACCTCCCCTTTTGTTTTTTTTTACACATTGTATAACTATAAACTTAAATTTATGATATATACCATTACTATCTAGCCCAAACTAGATCGGAGCCCCCCTCACTTAGAAGTTTCTCAGCTATTGAGATGCCCACAGTTCCTTAAACGGTTGCTGTCCTCCTGGAGTTTGGATTCATTAGTTGGCCTATTAAATCATCAGATTATTAATTCAAAATCATAGCAATTGCTATCTAAGACTTCAAGGCTAGTAATTTCAGTGTATGTGCTACATTCATAGCCGGCCTTAGGCATAGGCCAACTAGGCGGCTGGCTAGAGTGCCACTCTGGCAGCGGCACTTTTCCAGTATTTATTTGGTGTAGGTACACCAGGATAGGGGCACCGAGTGGGGTGGGGGTGCGGGCCGGGCACCATGAGCCCTTTTGATAGGACACCAGTTGACCTAAGGCCGCTTCTGGCTACATTTAATTCCGTCCTTACATTCACAAGATTAACTGATTAATGTTTAGATAATATCCCAGCGCAAAAAAATCATGACATTTAGATTCAAAGTTACATAGTAATTTGGAGGCTCTGATATGCATGGATGGCTGTTAGCTATTTCTTCACAGCTTCAAAGATTGATTCCCTACTCAAGTATTCTTCACATCTTCAAAGATTGATTCCTCTGTCAAGTATTCATTCAGCTGTAAATACTGTAGATAGCTTCTTTTTTTGTTTATTTATACATTCCTGACGATAATAAATAACATGTTCTTATTAAAGAAATCTGCGTTTTTACTTAGTACGGTTTAAAAAAAAACGCATATTGACACATTATATAAAACAACCAAGCTAGTAACAAAATGCAATAACCTCTGCGCTGCTTGTGTTGAGGGTATGCATAGCTTGCAAAACTTATCAAAAATGAAAAGGTGGAAGACCTTTTTAGGAAGAACATATTATTCTATTCTTAAGAATTAATGTTTTAAAAATACACTTGGTGTGTTATTGATATGGATGTTTTTGAGAACTATAAAAACGAAAAGAAAATAAGTTACGTACGCCACACAGTGTGACAGTTGATAGGTACACATGGGAACCATGCTTTTGTTGCTAGGTTCAGTTTGACTTCAAAACCGCCGCCTCGCGGATGCAGTTCTGATGCCGAGCACTTTCCATTTGCTGCATGAGGCGCGCCTGCCTATCAGGCCTCTAGCTTGCGCTAGTGCTCCCACACCCAGTGCTGAAGACAAGGCTGAAGAGCCCCACCGGCCGCTATGCAGCAATTTCTATTAACAGTTCTTTCCTAATAAAGCTATGGGCTTTGGACATCCCATCACTCCCCTTTGCTATAAATACGCTGTCGGCGGAAATATCTGGTTTTGCTCGATTTTAATTTGCAGGGTATAACGTTAAAACAGCAACATCTGAAGAATACCAGCTGGAGCACCACCAAATAACCTTGCCATTAAAGTAGTATTGATCACCAACATGCCAAGGGTGGAAGAAGACATAAAACTAGACTTTAAAGATGTCCTTTTCAGACCCAAGAGAAGCAGCTTAAAAAGCAGATCAGAGGTATAGTCCTAGTTTAATGCTTGTCCAATTGATTTTTTTCAGTACCGCATCAGAGGCCACTCTGGACCTTTATGTGAACGTTTTAAAACACGATGGAATTTTTTTTCCGTAGATTTTTGTTGTGTTTTTTTTGTAAAAATATGTCAGTGTTTCAACAAGTAAAATATTAGTGTGATTACTTTTTGAACCATTTACACTGTTTGTTACTCTCTGCTTTAACTTTGCCTAGCAACTGCTTATTCCTAACCTGCAGACACCTTTTATAATCGAATTGTTCTAATGCGTTTAATTCTAACTGGAAAACAAGTGTAGTTTGTTTATATATGCCTTTAAAATGCACTTGTTTTGCCTGCGGTGTGTAACACATTCTTGGTAACCTTAGACGACTTTGGAAGAAGCATGCTTAGAAGTCATCCATAGAACATTCAGCCCGTTCAAGGTGGATATGATACACTGACAGAAGAGGCACTGAAATAGAAGTGCAGCATGTTAGTAAACCGTGTTAGAAGTAATGCATGTAATTCACGTATAAAGCTGAATGTAATTAGTATTATTAGAGTCACTGTTCAAAGAGCCATACAGCTTAATTAAGAGGGACAGAATTCCCAAAGACAGACCCTCGTATACTACTTTATCATTGATATGTACTTGAAACCGTTCTTTAAACTTGAAAAGAAAACAGTCTTTTTCCACATAAAGTGTTAGGGGAGTCAGTCTTCAGGGAGGGATTACAGGATTTCATTTATGTGAACATGACACACAGATATGCAAGGCAAACTGTGTTGAGTTTTGGTTTTAAAGCAGCACTTTTGTACTATAGACCACTTGCACTAGAGGTTAATTAAGGAGCAGAATATATTATTTCCTGGTCATGCCAGTAAGACTCTGATGCTGTTGGCTAGTGACTGTTACTCCACACCACATACCTTTAACTTCATCTCATGATCTCGAAGTCAGCAACAGAATAATGCTAGGAAGGCAATTACCTTTGTCAGGATAAGCACACACCATTTGCTGGAGTGAATTCTGTCAGATATGTAAAAGATGTACTGTTGACTGCACATTCTGTTGTAAAAATAATTGGGTTTGACTTTGCAGCTGAGTTATCTGGTAGCTGTGTGTTAATTCACATTTGTTGCCCTTTATAACTAAGAAATGTGTCTGTGTCTGTTTAGAGCCAGATCTTTACATGCGTTATACATACAAGATCTTAAATCAATTGTCTAAATTTGCCATTTTTTGTTTTAATTTAAAAGTTGCAGAACAACAAATCTGGAATTTGTTTCTGTTTTTATTATTTCCAAGAAAAAGGAAGACTGGATAGGAATGGTTTGTTGTTTTATTTGTAGAAATCAGAGGGCCTTTTTTTGGGAGGAGTTGGTAGGTGTTGCATCAGGCTGCGCAGTCAGCATTGTGTTTAAGTGCTGCACCATGCAATGAGATGTCATTAGGGAAGCTTCCGTATGATTGATTTAACTTGCTGTTGTGAGTATAATAAAATGACAAAGTAAAACAGACTGCATAAGTCATCAAACGCAAGAAAGATTAACCTTCTGTGGAATTTCAGAGGACCTTGGGATATGTTTGATTCTTGTCTGTGCATTTGTAGCAGTGTACAGTGTTATGTGATAACACAAGAATGAGCATACACAGATGTTGTGGCTTTCAGAAAGAATTTTCAAAGAAACAAACAATTTCCTCCTCCTCTGTAGTATTGATAAATTCAATGCAGTGGATCAACAATTTTGCAGTGCTTCTGTAGAAAAACATATGGAGTAGTAGTCGACCAACTGGAAAACCAAGTTAAGTTCTGCACTGGTATTCCAGTTTGTGCTGGCCTCAGAAATGAAAGGAGGCTGTTTCATGAATCATTGCCCTGAGATAAGAAAATAACTTGGCTTATATAAGGTGCTGCAATCACTATTTATAGTACACTGTAGAGGAACTACAGTACTCTTGAATGTTTGTGCTTTTAAACATAGGAAGCACTCGCTTTAAGTAGGAAGCAGGTCACACTTCCCAGTGTTTTTCACATCAGAAAGTTGTTCTCCTTGGTCGCAATGACCAGTTTTTTTAGAATGCACTGAACAATGTATAACATGCTCCAAAAAATTCACTGTCCCCTACTCTCATTCCACCATATGCAATACACCTGTCCTAATCATGGCTTGGAACAGAACTTCACCATGCATTGAGCACACTATACTGAGATGCTATAAAGAACCACATTGTTTTTCTTCCTATAGTTTATATTGTAGCAGGTATTTTCTAGCAGAAGGTGCTTCATAGTAGAAAGATTTATTTAATGTTTTGCCTACATTGCGCTTTTGTCTAAGAAACCTAATTTAGTTTTAACACTGTCATTATGATCCTGTGATATGATCACCTTTTGAACCAGAAGTGTTTAGATCACAGCTGATCACAACTGGCCAGTCATTCTTCTTATAAATCTCAGTTTGCTGAATTTAAAATAAAGTTGTAGCAGATATAGTGTCATCAGTCACTGAAAAATGGATTGTTTCTGTTTCTTTATGGTGACGCTGTCTTGAAGTTAAGAATATGTCTTATAGAGCGTATGAAGTGCAGTCCTGTCCTAGGGAACTGGCAATAACGGAAAATACTGGAGCGAGTGGCTGTTTTTTGTAGCTGTCAGAATGTTATGGCAGTTGCGTAACACCCTGACCTTTTCTGAAGACGGGAATTGCTGCATATAATCTCTTCTTGATTTTGTTTTTTTTTTAAATCCAGTTAAATCTAAATAGTACAGAAAAACATGCATGCTCACTGATAGACTGACCGTTGTGTCCCTTGTAAACCCATAAGTCAAGCATTACTTGGGTAAATGAGTCCATTAGGCAGTAACCACAGTGATATACCAGCTACTGAACCGTTAACTTTCAACTATGTTCAAGAAACATGAGAAAACTTAAAACAATGGGCAGAAAAATGTCCAAATCAGGTACACTTTTTTAAGCATTACTCATAAGTCATACAAAAAGTTAACAAAACAAAAGGTTTTGCACCAACATGCATTTTTCAGAATAAGAAGCATGACTGTCTTCATGTTGAGCATTATTGGTGGGTTGTCAAAAAAGAAAAATGAGAATTTTATACGAGTCATGTTAAGATATAATGAGGCAAAATCAGGAGCATCTTAGAGCTAATGCCAAACTTGACATCTGCAGGTGACATAACTCTCAGTCTCTCACCTCAGAATCAGGCACGTATCCAGAAATAGTCAGGGAGACTTTGTAAGCTACTTAGCATAATTAATTTGAGAAGCTGACAGAGTAAGAGAAGAATGTAAATGAACATGCATTTTCAGAAGTAAAGTCTTTAACTCGAATCATTGTCATTATTTATTAAGTTTTCCCTACCTCCTTTTCTCACGAATTGCCCATTTTGGGATGGATTATGAGGAATTAGTAAACTGAAACAAAATCAAAAATAGCCAGGAGGTACATTTGACAATAATGGGAAACTCTTTAACTTACTTTTATTTTTTTTTTTGGTAAAACAGTTTGAGGTGATAATGCAGAACTTGGACCTTGTGTAACTATATCACTAGCTAGCTATTCTGGTTCTGCACTTGCGCATCTATGATCCTCATGATACCCCGGCAAGAATCTGCATGAGCAACACACCATGGTATCTGAAATTTCTTTGGTCCCAGCAAACACCTTTTATCTTTTCCATTCACAGTGCTGGAGTTTGTCAGAAGAGAAGTCTTTTGGTGGAGACAATATATATCCTTAAGCCCTATCTCCCCTTCTCCTTCCCTGTTACAAAGCAGTAATTCAACACAAATGCTTCCGACTTTGCTTGGGAAGCAGTTTTAGGAGGGATAAAAGTGCAGGGGATGTCTGATACCAAGGTCAGATGCAAGCACATAAATATAATGGAGATGTTTGCCATCATCAAGGCACTCAACTCTTTGAACCATCTTTGGTCCCCGGGACTTCTTTAAGTGGTTACGGACAGTACCACAGTAATGTGTTACATCAACAAGCAAGGGGGAACCAGGTTGTATCCCTTCTGCAGACTAGCCATGTTAGCTTGGGATATAGCGTCACACAACAATCTCACTCTACAGGTATCTTACATTCTATCAGAGCAAAATTGTGCAGCAGACAAGCTGAGCAGGACTAGAGCAGACTCTTGTGAATGGAAAATGGATGGGGGGGGGTCTTGCTAGATTGAATCCATCTGTATGAAGTTCCTCAAGTAGACCTCTTTACCTCCTCTCTGAACAATCAACTGGCAAGATTCTGTTCCAGGTCTCAGTGCAAGGACGCCTGGAAGACAGATGCCTTTTTTTTTTTTTGCTTGGAAAAGAATGTTCCTGCATGCTTTTTTATCCTTTCCACTAACATCCAGGGTACTTCTGAAGATTCAAAAGGCATCCACTAAGATCATTGTGGTGACTGTCTTATGGCCCAGGCAACAGTGCTTCATCCTTCTTTTGGAATTGGCCAGAGGCAGTTGCTACAAGCCTCCTCACAGACTGGCTGTACTCACAAAAAAACAGGGGTGTTTGATACACCCCAACATCTATCAATTTCAATTGACTGCCTGGATGATAGGGTTTTAATTCCTTTTAGGCACCTGTTTACTGAGACATACAGCAAGTACTAATGGAGGCAAGAAACCTGCTACTGGAAAATCATATATTAGCAAATGGAAAAGATTTTCTAGTTGGTACCAAGAACATAACCAACACCCATTCAGGACTGGTTGTCATTCTACAGTATTTGTATTACATACTATCCTATGGCCTTTCTTATTCTTCTGTCAAGGTTAATTTATCGATAATTTCAGAATGTCTGCCCAGGGATTATCCTCTTTCAATGCAGTCTTATGTCAAAATGTTCTTGAAAAGGGTTTTGCATAATGGGCCTTCAAAAAAAACAGTGGCCCCTCCTTGAGATCTTAATTTTGTGTTAGAGAAGCAGAAACCTGTTCCATTTGAACCAGCAACTAGCTAACTTGAGGTTCGTAACATGGAAAACCATTTTGCTGATTGCTCTGACCTCTCCAAGAAGGGTATCTGTACAACAGAGTGTGTGTGCTGTATCTTTAAGAAGTGTTTCAAGGATTGAATGTGCATATAAATAGCAAGCACACGCTTGCTGCAGTGCCATTTTGAGAGTGCAGCCAGAGAATGAGCATGTATGAGTGTAATAGCTAGTTTGTATATAAGTTTACCTATGTTAAAGTTATTGAGCCTCAGTCCTGATATGTTTGTATATAATAAAGCTGCTTGAACAGAACCCACAAAGTCTCATCTATTGCATCCTTAATAGACGAGCAACATGGTGTCAGAACCTGGATTCCAGAGACTGCTTTCCAGAGCTATGAGGTTCAGAGTTAACAGTGAAGGTAAACTAAGAGAAACGAGCATGAAAAAGGGCCAGAAAAGAAGCAAAAGTAATGAAAACCTGCACAAACAGTTTATTTTATAAAAAAGATAAAACAGAGCATTACAAGAGCACAAACAGCATTATTAAACAACGAGAGGCGCAAAAGGTTTGTTGATTTAAACAAAATGTTTAAAATTAAGAGATTTGATAAAACGAGTATCAGAAAAGCATATAAGGGGTTTGGAATTACCTCGGAAAAGCAAAACGGGCATGTTTAGCGTAAAACGAGAACAAGAAAAGTATAATGGGCATGAAAAGAGATTAAACAAGCAAAACGAATATAATAAGGGCAAAAAGGGCACATTAAGCCCATTTTTATTTGCAGGGTATAACATTAAAACAGCAACATCTGAAGAATACCAGCTGGAGCACCACCAAATAACCTTGCCATTAAAGTAGTATTGATCACCAACATGCCAAGGGTGGAAGAAGACATAAAACTAGACTTTAAAGATGTCCTTTTCAGACCTAAGAGAAGCAGCTTAAAAAGCAGATCAGAGGTATAGTCCTAATTTAATGCTTGTCCAATTGATTTTTTTCAGTACCGCATCAGAGGCCACTCTGGACCTTTATGTGAATGTTTTAAAACATGATGGAATTTTTTTTCGTAGATTTTTGTTGTGTTTTTTGTAAAAATATATCAGTGTTTCAACAAGTAAAATATTAGTGTGATTACTTTTTGAACCATTTACACTGTTTGTTACTCTGTGCTTTAACTTTGCCTAGCAACTGCTTATTCCTAACCTGCAGACACCTTTTATAATCGAATTGTTCTAATGCGTTTAATTCTAACTGGAAAACAAGTGTAGTTTGTTTATATATGCCTTTAAAATGCACTTGTTTTGCCTGCGGTGTGTAACACATTCTTGGTAACCTTAGACGACTTTGGAAGAAGCATGCTTAGAAGTCATCCATAGAACATTCAGCCCGTTCAAGGTGGATATGATACCCTGACAGAAGAGGCACTGAAATAGAAGTGCAGCATGTTAGTAAACTGTGTTAGAAGTAATGCATGTAATTCACGTATAAAGCTGAATGTAATTAGTATTATTAGCGTCACTGTTCAAAGAGCCATACACTTTAAGAGGGACAGAATTCCCAAAGACAGATGCAATGGACCCTCGTATACTACTTTATCATTGATATGTACTTGAAACCGTTCTTTAAACTTGAAAAGAAAACAGTCTTTTTCCACATAAAGTGTTAGGGGAGTCAGTCTTCAGGGAGGGATTACAGGATTTCATTTATGTAAACATGACACAAAGATATGCAAGGCAAACTGTGTTGAGTTTTGGTTTTAAAGCAGCACTTTTGTACTATAGACCACTTGCACTAGAGGTTAATTAAGGAGCAGAATATATTATTTCCTGGTCATGCCAGTAAGACTCTGATGCTGTTGGCTAGTGACTGTTACTCCACAACACATACCTTTAATTTAATCTCATGATCTCGAAGTCAGCAACAGAATAATGCTAGGAAGGCAATTACCTTTGTCAGGATAATCACACACCATTTGCTGGAGTGAATTCTGTCAGATATGTAAAAGATGTTCTGTTGTCTGCACATTCTGTTGTAAAAATAATTGGGCTTGACTTTGCAGCTGAGTTATCTGGTAGCTGTGTGTTAATTCACATTTGTTGCCCTTTATAACTAAGAAATGTTTTATTGTCTGTTTAGAGCCAGATCTTTACATGCGTTATGCATACAAGATCTTAAATCAATTGTCTAAATTTGCCATTTTTTTGTTTTAATTTAAAAGTTGCAGAACAACAAATTTGGAATTTGTTTCTGTTTTTATTATTTCCAAGAAAAAGGAAGACTGGATAGGAGTGGTTTGTTGTTTTATTTGTAGAAATCAGAGGGCCTTTTTTGGGAGGAGTTGGTAGGTGTTGCAACAGGCTGCTCAGTCAGCATTGTGTTTAAGTGCTGCACCATGCAATGTGATGTTATTAGGGAAGCTTCCGTATGATTGATTTAACTTGCTGCTGTGAGTATAATAAAATGACAAAGTAAAACAGACTGCATAAGTCATCAAACGCAAGAAAGATTAACCTTCTGTGGAATTTCAGAGGACCTTGGGATATGATTGCTTCTTGTCTGTGCATTTGTAGCAGTGTACAGTGTTATGTGATAACACAAGAATGAGCATACACAGATGTCGTGGTTTCCAGAAAGAATTTTCAAGGAAACAAACAATTTCCTCCTCCTCTGGAGTATTGATAAATTCCATGCAGTGGATCAACAATTTTGCAGTGCTTCTGTAGAAATATATGGAGTAGTAGTCCACCAACTGGAAAACCAAGTTAAGTTCTGCACTGGTATTCCAGTTTGTGCTGGTCTCAGAAATGAAAGGAGGTTGTTTCATGAATCATTGCCCTGAGGTAAGAAAATAACTTGGGTTATATAAGGTGCTCCAATCACCATTTATAGTATACTGTAGAGCAACTACAGTATTCTTGAAAGTTAGTGCTTTTAAACATAGGAAGCTCTCACTTTAAGTAGGAAGCAGGTCACACTTCCCAGTGTTTTTCACATTAGAAAGTTGTTCCCCATGATTGCAATGACCAGTTTTTTTAGAATGCACTGAACAATGTATAACATGCTCCAAAAAATTCACTGTCCCCTACTCTCATTCCACCATATGCAATACACCTGTTCTAATCATGGCTTGGAACAGAACTTCACCATGCACTGAGCACACTACACTGAGATGCTATGAAGAACCACATTGTTTTTCTTCCTATAGTTTATATTTTAACAGGTGTTTTCTAGCAGAAGGTGCTCCATAGTAGAAAGATTTATTTAATGTTTTGCCTACATTGCACTTTTGTCTAAGAAACCTAATTTAGTTTTAACACTGTCATTATGATCCTGTGATATGATCACCTTTTGAACCAGAAGTGTTTAGATCACAGCTGATCACAACTGGCCAGTCATTCTTCTAATAAATCTCAGTTTGCTGAATTTAAAATAAAGTTGTAACATATATAGTGTCATCAGTCACTGAAAAATGGATTGTTTTTGTTTCTTTATGGTGACGCTGTCTTGAAGTTCAGAATATGTCATATAGAACATATGAAGTGCAGTCCTGTTCTGGGGAACTGGCAATAATGGTAAATACTGGAGCGAGTGGCTGTTTTTATGTAGCTGTCAGAATGTTATGGCAGTTGCGTAACATTCTGACCTTTTCTGAAGATGGGAATTGCTGCATATAATCTCTTTTATTTTTTGAAATCTAGTTAAATCTAAATAGTACAGAAAAACATGCATGCTCATTGATAGACTGATCGTTGTGTCCCTTGTAAACCCATAAGTCAAGCATTACTTGGGTAAATTAGTCTATTAGGCAGTAACCACAGTGATATATCAGCTACTGAACGATGATTTCAGTTATCAGGTCTCAGTGCAAGGAGGTCTGGAAGACAGATGCCCTTTTTTTTTTGCTTGGAAAAGAATGTTCCTGCATGCTTTTTCATCCTTTCCACTAACATCCATGGTACTTCTGAAGATTCAAAAGGCATCCCCTAAGATCATTGTGGTGACTGTCTTATGGCCCAGACAACAGTGGTTCTTCCTTCTTTTGAATTGGCCAGGGGCAGTTACTACAAGCCTCCTCACAGACAAGCTGTACTCACAAAAAAACAGAGGTGTTTGATACACCCCAACATCTATCAATTTCAATTGACTGCCTGGATGATAGGGTTTTAATTCCTGCAAGAAGGGTATCTGTACAACAGAGTGTGTGTGCTGTATCTTTAAGAAGTGTTTCAAGGATTGAACGTGCATATAATTAGCAAGCATGTGCTAGCTGAAGTGCCATTTTGAGAGTGCAGCCAGAGAGTGAGCATGTATGAGTGTAATAGCTAGTTTGTATATAACTTTACCTATGTTAAAGTTATTTGTATATAATAAAGCTGCTTGAACAGAACCCACAAAGTCTCATCTATTACATCCTGAATAGATGAGCAACATGGTGTCAGAACCCGGATTCCAGAGACTGTTTTCCAGAGCTATGAGGTTCAGAGTTAACAGTGAAGGTAAACTAAGAGAAACAAGTACGAAAAAGGGCCAGAAAAGAACCAAAAGTAATGAAAACCTGCACAAACAATTTATTTTATAAATAAGATAAAACAGAGCATTACAAGAGCAGAAACAGCATTATTAAACAACGAGGGGCGCAAAAGGTTTGTTGATTAAACAAAATGTTTAAAATTAAGAGATTTGATAAAACGAGCATCAGAAAAGCATATAAGGGGTTTGGAATTACCTTGGAAAAGCAAAACGGGCATGTTTAGAGTAAAACGTGAACAACAAAAGTATAACGGGCATGAAAAGAGATTAAACAAGCAAAACGAATATAAGGGCAAAAAGGGCACATTAAGCTTAAATAAAGCAAGGCAAATGTATGTTTTTTGGCAAAGTGTTGTGTTTTGGCCTAAGTACTACTTCATACTGTATTTCAGGCATAACTAGAGTTATTCGAAGTGTCTCAAAGTGTGTAAAAGGGCTTACACTATGTTCTTATTACTGTGCATGTATTCCGAAGAGTTTATTTGTGTGCAAAGTGCAGCTATTTCATGAAGTATAGTCAAAGTACTGCCGTTTTGAAAAGTTTCTTGTGCTGGGTGTGTCTATTTGCAAAGTGCCGCCATTACAGAGTGTTTCTTGCACTGTAAATTATCTAGCAAAGTACCGCCATTTTGGAGATGTTTCAGTGTGCAGTGTACTGTTTATTCACAAAGTACAGTTACTTTCAAAATGTTTCTTACTCTGAGCTTCTTCTGCCCATTTAATTTACACAGTGCAGTTATTTTGAAATGTTTCTTATATTGATAAGAGGTGATTTCTTGCAGTACAGTAATTTCAAGAGTATTACAGTGCCCAAGAGATTTCTTTTGCACAGTTCAGTTATTCAGAGGCTTGTGCTATTGGGCATAGTTACGAATGCTGGCATAAATTTCTGGCATATGTATATGTGTGTGTGTTCGTGCATATTTGCAAAATCCTTCACTGCTATGTGTTAATATGGCAGACCGATTTTGAAAGTCCTCGCCAATTGTATTTGATCAGAATATTGCAGAGAAATGGAGAATATTTGAGCAAGAGTACAATATTTTTATACAGGCAGCTTATTCTGTCAAAGATGCATGCACCAAGGCATTCATTTTGTTAAAACTATCTGGGTCAGAGGCCACTGAAAGAGAGCGTTCATTTGTGTATGTACCAGCAGTATATGAGGGAGAAGATAAAAAACGCCATATTATTGTACAGGCTGAATCATGGGGAAACCCCAAGTGTTTGAAGCTCAAATTCAGAGAAATGTGTAACCCCCAGACAAATATTACATTAGAGAGGTATTTGTTTTACACAAGAAATCAGAAACCAGGGGAAACCTTTGCAGCTTATATTACTGACCTGAGGAACAAAGCTAAAATGTGTCGGTTTGGTGACTTAAAAGATGAATTGATAAAGGACCAGCTTGTATGTGGTATTAATAGTCCTGCTGTGAGAAAGATTTTGCTTCATAACAGTGATTTAATGCTGAGCAAACTATTGAGATTTGTCAAATCCATGAAGATACAGAAAGGCACACAAATACACTTGCAAGTGATAAGAGCATGGTTTTGGCAGGCTCCAGAGCAAATGTAGACAGCATGCAACATGTGGCAAACAGAAGCAGGCTTAAGCAGATGTCAACCACAGCCTCTGTGGGTTTTCCAGGGAAACCACAGAGTTTTCCATCAAGTTCTATGAAAGGAGCATGCTCAGTGCATTATAAGCATGCACCAGCAAAACTTAAATCTAGTTTAATAGTTAATTGTCGCAATTGTCGTGTCAATCATGAGTCTAAAAGAGAAAAATGCTTAGCATTTTGTCAGCAATGCCACAAGTGTAAAAAATTAAACCATTTTCAAAAGTTGTGCAAATCAAGTAAACCTCACACAGTTATACAGAAGGGTCACTCAACAAAGCAAGTTGATCATATAGAGAGCTGCAATTCTACTTTCTATGTAGATGGTGTATCAGTAATTGGTGAAAAGGTTAATGCAGTGAATTTGCTGGCAAAGAACGAAGTATTTTGTACTGTCCAGATCAATGGTAAATCCACCAAGCTCAAAGTAGTCACTGGTTCAAAGTGTAATGTCATGTCAGCAGGCACATTTGCTACAGTAAGAGCTGGTGAACAACTCAATGTGGCTAGCAATGTGAAACTTGTTGCTTATAGAGGTGAAGAAATTCAGACCGAAGGCTCAGTAGTGCTTTCATGTTATTTGCCTAGGAACTGTTACAGCTTTGTTATTCTATATAGTCTGGATACCTCTGCAGTCATTAGTGGGTCTCAGAGACAATTTGAGAATGAATTTGCTTTGTTTTATCAAAGAAGTTCATCATGTAAGCACATATCCTAGTTCCAATTTTACTGAAGCTATTTTCTCAGAGTATGCTGATGTTTTTGATGGCAACTTGGGCAAACTTCCAGTTGTGGAGTTTATAAAGTTAGACTCAAAGGTCAGTCCAGTGGTCAGACTAGCAAGAAAAGTTACGATAGCTATGCAGAATAAAGTTAAAGCTCAGATGGATAAAATGATGCAGCAAAATGTAATTTGTCCAGTCGCAGAACCAACTGAATGGGCGTCGTCCATGGTAGCAGGCCACAAGAAAGGCTCAGACAAAATCAGAATATGTATTGACCCAAGAGATTTGAACAATGCATTAAAGAGACCACATCATCCAATGCGTACAGTCAAAGAAGTCGCAGCCCTAATACCGAATGCCACTTTTTTTTCTGTCTTGGATACAAAAAGTTCATTTTGGCAAGTGATTTTTGTTCTCATATCCTCATTACTGACTACCTTCAGTAGCCCGTTTTGCAGATACAGATTCCTAAGGATACCATTTGAAATAAATTCTGCAACTGATGTATTTCAGCATGAAATGGAGCAAATTTTTTCAGGTTATCCTTGTGCCATAATAGTAGATGATTTATTGGTTGGAGGCAATGGTGAAGCAGAACATGACAGAAACCTTAAAGAGAGTTCTAGAAAGAGCACGTGAAGTGATCTTAAAGCTGAAGCCTCTAAAGTGCAAATTTAGACTAGCAGAAGTTGCATATGTAGGTCATTTATTTACCAGCAGTGGCTTGAGACCAGACCCATTCAGGCAAGCAGTTATTCTTGAGATGCCAGCAACTGATAATGTTTAAGCTCTACAGCGATTTCTTGGCATGGTCAACTATTTAGGCAAGTTTATACCAGATTGCAGTGAGTTGACAGCACCTTTAAGAGAGTTGATGTGCAAAAATGTAACATGGTCTTGGCTGGAACAGCACCAAAGAGCATTTGAAGACCTTTACTGGAAAATTGCCACCCCACCTACATTAAGATACTATGGGCCTGTAACCAATAACTCTTTCCTGTGATGCTTCAAACTTTGGTCTTGGCACAGTTATTCTTCAAGAAGGCAGACCAGTAGCCTATGCACCTAGAACCCTTACCCAAACTGAAATGCAGTATGCTCAGCTTGAGAAAGAACTTTTGGCAATAGTATTTGCATGTTCAGAGTTTCATGATTCTTTCTATGGTCGAGCTATTCAGATTGAAACTGATCACTGACCTCTAGTTACTATTCTAAAGAAGCATGCTATGCATTCAGCTCCAACGAGATTACAAAGAATGATGTGCGAATTGCAAATGTACATCTTCAAAATGGTCTGTACAAAAGGCAAACTCTTTATCTGGCTGATACCTCATCCAGATCGCCCAGAAATACAATGGACCAGCTTGATGCAGATAATTTTGACTTTGACTTAATGGAAGTGTGTAATTTTTCTATCACAAGACTTGATGAGCTGAGAGATCATACAAAGACTGATCCAATTTTGCAACAGCTGAACCAGTACATTAATGTTGGATGGCTGTCAAAGCAATCTAGTGTACCACCTGAAGTGCAAACTTATTTTCCTTACAGAAATGAGATGTTGATAGAGGATGGCATTATTTTCAAAGGTCCTAAAAATTGTTGTCCCTGCTTCCTTACAACCTGAATATATCCAGATTTTGCATTGTGGTCACCCAGGTTCTGAATCTACCAAAAGAAGGGCGAGAGAACTAGTATTTTGGCCTTCTCTAGTAAATTACATTGATAAAGTACTTTCTTCTTGTTCAGTACGCAATAGTATTAAATCACATTTGCAAAGGCAACCACTTCAGCTAAGTCAAGTCCCTGGACTACCTTGGTCAACAGTAGCCACTGATATATTTGAGTGGAATACTCAGCATTACTTAGTATTGGTAGATTCTTATTCAAACTGGTTTGAGATTGATTTACTACCTAACCTAACGTCCACTGATGTTATCACTAAGCTGAAATGTCATTTCTCAGTCCATGGTAGTCCACACAAAGTTATTTCTGACAATGGTACCCAATTTACCAGTCAGTTGTTTCAGAAATTTGCAAGAGAATGGGACTTTGTACATGTTACTAGTAGCCCAGAATATTCACAGTCAAATAGACTAGCTGAACGTGCAATACAGAGTGCAAAGCAATTATTTGAAAGGTCAAGGCGTGACAATACTGATAGCTTTTTGAATTTACTACAGTCTCAGAAACATACCCCATGACAATATACTTGGCTTGCCTGCTCAGAGACTTCTGTCCAGGCAAACCAGAACAACATTGCCTATTAGTTCCAGTTTGTTGAGGCCTAAATCTAAGAACAACAGAACCATTAGAGCCAAATTATTCAGAAGCATTCTTTTCAGAAGTCCAGCTATGATAAATTGAGCAGATTTCTTTGTCCGTTGAAAGAAGGAGAGACAGTGAGGATACAAATGGCGAAAGGTTTCGACCGGATTGGTCAAGTAACAGGTAAATGTACCGAGCCGAGATCCTACTTTGTAGAATATGAGGGTGTGGAGTACAGGGAAATTGCAGACATCTTCTTCCTGTACCAGAATCGATATTGCAACATTGTTTCTATGATAAAGACTCTGGCTCTCAGAGCAATCCAGACAATGCTCCTATTGCAAAATGTGTCTTAACTCCTTCTTCCATTCCTGATGATGTTCCTGATATTCCTAAGGTTGAACATTCAACAGAGACAGTCCCAATTGCTAAATTTGATTCTAAATTTTTGTCACATGTTTTGGTCATATTTCTGGACTTAGTGTGAAATACACAGCGGCCAGGAAGCGATTGTATATATATGTGTGTATCTAGCTCTGTATAATTGCATGACAAAGAATTATTTGTACTAATTGAATGTCAACTGATATTGTCAATATTGCATAACCTATTTCTCAAAGAGGGAGGATGTACAACAGTGTGTGTGTGCTGTATCTTTAAGAAGTGTTTCAAGGACTGAACGTGCATATAAATAGCAAACACGGGCTAGCTTCAGTGCCATTTTGAGAGGGCACCCAGAGAGTGAGCATGCATGAGTGTAATACTAGTTTGTGTATAAGTTTACCTAAGTTAAAGTTATTAAGCCTTAATCCTGATGTGTTTGTACATAATAAAGCTGCTTGAACAAAACCTACAAAGTCTATTACATCCTGACTAGACGAGCGATAGTATCTGAGTTGCAAGCTCTTATGGTGAGTCAACCCTATCTCATTTTCCATAGGAACATGGTTTATTTGAGAAGTAATCTTTCTTTTATGTCTAAAGTTGTATCTGAGTTTTCTTTAAGCCAAACTATACATCTCCTCATTTTCTTTCCTGAATGTAAAAATGAGGGATAAAGGATATGCCGTACCTTGGATGTCCACAGACAACTCGGGCACTGTCTTGACATAACTAAATATTTTTCATTATTTGTGAAAGTAAGAAGGGAAAACCTGTGTCAAAACAGACTAGTTCCAAATGGTTGTCTAAGGCTGTTACCTTTTGTTTTGCTCACCATAACAAAATTACTGAAGGCAGGCTCACAAGGACCTTGGCTTTATGTATGGCGTTTTGGAAAGGGTTGGATTTTACAAGTGTTTTAGAAGCTGCTTACATAGTCATTTGTATGTACTTTTACAAAACACTATAAACATGATTCCGTCTCTAGGTCCAGGTTAAGCTTTGCTAGGACCACACTCTGGGAGGTCCTGGGCTCTTTTCTTCCACCTTCGAAATGTATTTATCTAAGGTAATCTACCCATATATCTAAGGCTACTCCTGCAGTGATCAATATGATGACCATAGTGCTATTGTGTAAGTTAAACTTTCCATACCAGTAGATGTTCGAATAATCACTGCTGCAGTAACCACTCCTTCCCTCCACCCTCCTTCTTTTTGTGCGCTATTATGTCAGAGTGTTTTGTTCCTAGCATTGTCCTTTCACCTCTCTCTCTCTCTGTCATTTAGCAGGAAAGCTGTGAAGGTTTTCATTCCCAGACTTGTATTTTAGTCATCTTAGCTCAAGCTGCCTGACATTTTTGGTGCACAAAAGGTGCCCTGAAGCTGTGAAAGCTGGCCATCTGTTATCTCTTTGCCAGGATATTTTCCAGATAGCTAAGGCTACTGTAGCAGTGATCATTCAAACATGTACTGTTATGGTAAGTTTAACTTACAAAACTGTTCTTTCTTGGATGGATTTTGTCAAATTTAGCAAATAATGTAGCTTGCTCAGGCTGTCTACTTGAAACCTTCAGCGACAATCTCTCAGCATTTGCCTTGAAACAACCCCACAATATCCTCAAACAACTTCACTACAACCAAGTCCACAAGTCCACCACCTTCCATAAAGAAACCGTTGCCTCCAACCTAAATCTATATAACTGAAGCATCCTAAAATCCTACCCATTGCTGACGCAGTCTCCAAATCCAATTCTATTTTTCTTAATACTCTATAAACTCCCTAGCCCTCCTTTGTAATAAATGTATAAAATCAACAGCAGCACCATTATTAACTGAAGACACAAAGCATGTTGTGCTTTTAAAGGACAAAACTTGGAATAAATGGACAAATGAAAAAAATAATCAAAACATACAAAATTACAAACAGCTAAGAAACTGCTCAATATACTTAATAGTGTTAGACAAAATGTTATAATATATAAATGTTGTACTTGGTTGCATACTGGTTACTCAGAGGTGATCTCTGCCTGACATACAAGGCGATGTCCAACCCAGAATTGATGGACATGCTCCACCTAAAAAAAAACAAATCCCCAAGAGCCACACGCTCTAGGGATCTAAACCTCACCACAATGATAAATAGGATGTGCTGGAGGGATAGATTCCTGTTCCAGAGACTCCCCATGCTTTGGAACAGGATTCCAATCTACATTAGGCAGAGCCCCTCACTAACACTCTTCAAGAGAAACCTTGACGAGTGGATGGGAAACAGAAAATTTACCCTGGGGATCACTGCAGTGGCTCTGCTGGACAGAGGCACAGGGAACTAATGGCTCTGCTGGACCGAGGCACAGGGAACTAATCTAAGGGGGTGGCGAAATCCAACACATTTTGGCTAGGCTTATAGATGCCCTCGGGCAGATAGCCTAGTACTTACCTATGAACCTATGAACACTAACATAAACCACACAAATGAAAAAAAAAACAGAGTATTTTGGGCATTGTCAGCCCAGCAGCTATAACCACTAATCAAACTGACTCTATTTCCAGACAGTTTAACTCCTGAAAAAGTTCTCTCCCTCATCGAAGACACTGACCATTCCCATCAACATTACCAGTCATGCGCATAGCCAGCTACCTACTTTTACTCTCCAACAAGTCCTTACCTCTGTCATTAGAAAACAGCTCCATAAGTTAAAGCCCACCACACTAGTTGGCGACGGTCTAACACCTGAATATATCAAGATGACTGATGCAATCACCTACTTAGTTTCTTTCCTGATAAACTCTGTATTAAAGAAAGCTATGTCCCTGCCCACTGGAAGAAATCATATATTGGTCCCTTTAACAAAGGTGGAAAATCCAAAGATCTACCCAATTACTGTCTATTGCTACACTGCCTGCTTTATCAAAAATTATTCAAAAAGGCATTCATACTGAGCTTCTGCAACACGTCATAAACAGTAATCTCCTCACACCGACGCAACATGGTTTCCGCCCCAACCATAGTACCACTTCCTCAACTTCATCAACAATATTAATGTTCATAGAAACAGTGGTAACGTAGTATCCTGTATATTTCTGGATCTGTCAAATGCTTTGGACATTGTTGTTTGCCAAAAGTACTAACTGAAATATCATCCTTTGGTCTTTCTGTATCATCCCTATCCTGGCTAAACAAATGTATTTGCAATAGACAACAGGCTGTAAAATGGCAACTGGAATTCTCATTATTTCTACCAGTCTCTGTCAGTGTTAACCAAGGTTCATTATTTGACCCACTACTGTTTAATATTTTTATAAAGAATCTTCATACTGCAACCATACATGCTTCCATAGTACAGTATGCAGATGACTCTACCCTCTGCTACTCCCCCACCATAAATAAACTACAAGAACTCACCCAAGAATCCTGGCTTTCCAACTCAAACTTACTACTAAAGCCAAAGAAAACTAAGCTAATGCTGCTCTCACCAAAAGAAGTGTCAACAAAAATCATGATTTCACAATCACATCTGCCAATTACCTCAAGTAGAAATTGTACCTCACACAAAATTACTTGGTGTCAACATTGGCAATAGCCTTAAATAGGTCCAGCAAGTACGGCTGTCAAAAAAAAGCTTAACATAAAAAATTGGACTCCTGCATACGGTAAACCATTACCTCCCAACCTTTGCCAGGAAGACCACTGCATCATAATATCTCCTCCAATGCTAGAGGCTTCTCAGAAATCCAAATCAGAAGCATACTAGAACAAAGTCACTAAATTTGCTATGAATGATGGTAATAGAAACCACCACCATGAATCTCGTAAAAAAAAAAAAATAGACTGGTTAGAACTGTCACAGCACGTCACATATACCAATTACGTACCGTATACAACCTCATTAATAAACCAAATATTTGCCCGTCACAAAAAAAATCCTTCATAGGTTCATAGGTATATACTAGGCCAACAACCACAAGGGCCTTTTTAAGCCAAGCCATGCATCCTAAATGTATCCAGCAGGTTTGGTGCCTTAGAAATAATTTTTAGGGGTATGTGTAAGCTAGGGCCTGCATAGTCAAATATTCACAGTTTGCCTCTGTCCATGGGAGACATAGATGACAGACCAGGGGTAAATTTCCCATCCACTGTTCCAGTTTATGCTTGAATAGGGTCATGGAAGAACTTTGCTTCACATGGATGGGAAGCCTGTTCCAGGGAAGGGGTATATAGGAATAGAGGCTTGAGGAGATCCACATAGGACATGTTGTTAACACCCTGTATTCTTTTTGTGAGTAACCTCTGTGAGTGTTCTAGTTGTTGAATGTGCCTGGTCCAGTATATAGTGAAGGGAGGGCATTGTACTTGTGATGAGTCTGATGAGGGCTGAGTACAGTGGAATAGTTACTTCTTTGGTTCTAGATGCCATACCCTTGCTTATAAACACAGAATGAATTCCTTACTACATTAGACAAGTGTTGCTTGAAAGTCAGGTTACTGTTTACATACGTGGCCAAATACCTGACTGTTGGGTTTACTGTTAGGGGTGTGTTACCAGTGAGGTAGTTTTCTGGGGTAGCTGACTTCCCCAATGGTACTATTATGCATTTCTTGGCATTGAATTTTAAGCCATGCGTATGGCATCAGTTATTTATCTGTATTAGGCCTTTCTAGATGATATTGGAGGATGTTACACTCTTGGGGGTATTCATTGACTGCTCTCAGTAACTGCAAACTTGGTCAGCCAGAGGCCCTAAACGTTGCCCTCAACTTCCAAGAACTAGATGCCAAAAAGGAGGTGACCTAACACTGAGCCCTGAAAGATGCTGGTAGTTACCAGACTCTTTGTTAGGGTGGACTCCCTTATCTTAATTTCCTGAGTCCTGTCTGATAGCCAGCTGACAATCCAGTGTGTGAGGCCCTAAACGTTGCCCTCAACTTCCAAGAACTAGATGCCAAAAAGGAGGTGACCTAACACTGAGCCCTGAAAGATGCTGGTAGTTACCAGACTCTTTGTTAGGGTGGACTCCCTTATCTTAATTTCCTGAGTCCTGTCTGATAGCCAGCTGACAATCCAGTGTGTGACATAGGAGTTTATGTCTAATTCTATGAGTTTGTTTACAATGCTGGAGTGGGGTATTGCATCAAATGCCCTGTACAGCTCAAGGTAGGCAGTGTGCACTGTTTTGCCTGTGTTCATTGCCTTGGTGACCTTCTTCAAGAAGTCTACCAGACTGAGTAGGCATGATCTTCCCTTGACAGAACCAAACTGAGTTGGATCCAGTGTCTGAAAGTTCCCAGTGTCATTATTAATTATTTTCATAGCTTTGCATATGTTACTAGTCAGACTAATAGGTCTGTAGTTTCTGGGATCCACAGAAGCCCCGCCCTTATGCAGAAGGATGACTGTTGCAGTTCTTGATTCATATAGCACAAAGTCTGACTGGAGACTGTGGTTAAATAGTGACTCCAGTGGTCCTGATAGATCGTGTTTCATGCCCGGGGTCCATCGATGTGGTATTCTTGACATTGGAAAGTGTGTTTAGGGCCTGTTCCCTAGTAATAGTTGTGGGGGAGTTATGTTCGATGATATTTCTTGAGGGGTGACCAGGAGGAGTAAAACTGGAACTGAAATTGCTGGTCAGTAGATTTGCTATATCCATGTAGGTGGCTCCATTCACAGTTAGCTCTGCACGTTGTTCAGTACAGCCTTTGAGGTTACGGACATAGCTAAAGAAAGTCTTGTGTTTGTCCTTGGTGTGGGAGGCTATTTTTTACCTCAAAATTGGCTTTAATAGACTTGATTTGTTCTCTGAGTTGTTAAATTAATGAGAGAGTTTTTTATCCTGCTAGACATTGTATTTCCTGCTTTTGCTATGACTTTCTTCCTTATGTTTTACAGCCTATTCATGTTTGGATTCCACCATGATGGCTTGTTTTTTGAATTTGTTTTGAGTTTATTTACGATAGGCACAGCAGTCTTTATTCATTTATTAACACAATTGTATAGAGTAGCTGTGAACAATTCCACATCTGCAACTGTGTTCTTGGGGTTTGGGGAGCTTGAAATTCTGTCAGATTGTTACTTAATAACAGGAAGTTTGCCTTAGAATAGTTTCTAAATGCTATAGCGGTAGCAGTGTCATGGGTTTTATTTTTATTTCAAAGAGACAGCTCTTGAAAATATCCCCTTCATTAAAAAAAAAAAGAGTCCTTGTATGCACCATTAGGAAAAATTAAGTTTGATTGTAATTCCTGATATTGAATATGTTCTTCTGAATTTGCTATCACTTGTTTTCTAGATACACTTCATAGTAATTTTTTTCTTCAAAAGATAATAGCTTATGCATGCACCCAGTAGGACCCATAGATCCAGCAGCAGAACTAAGAAGGTCACTTTATAGGATCATTTTCATGCATCTGCAGATGCTATTGAATCAATGCCTCTGCACCCCAGGGGTTGCAAGACATTGCCATGAATATCTGACCTTTTGTTTCATCTTGCAACACATATTACAGTGACTGCCTGTTAATTAGCCCTCTTAGTACACATATTAACTGGGTTTTGGTAGTGAATTAGCTACTAACTGACTTTCAGCTGTGTTGTGTATTATCAGCATCTCCACCCCTTAATCATCACTGACCAACCCCACGTAGTTATCAACCAATAAGTTGACATTAAGTCACACAGTGCTGGTTCTCTTGTCTCTTAACTCTTTGAGTGACTGACATTTTCACAATGCCTTATAGACATTTCATGTCAGCAGAATTGTTACTGTGTTAACTGCAGTCAAACTGGTAGTGTTCTGTGTAAATTTCACGTTTGCAAGTCTTACCCTTGCTTCTGTATGCTCACCACAAAGTATCATTCAGAGCTGAGGTACCTACTAAAAATTTGTAGTTGTCAGTTATGGAAAATATTGTAAAAATAAATTTTGTCACACTAACCTTTAGCAGAATGTCAAATATATGCATCGCACAATGTTTGTGCTAACCTCTGTAATGCGTATGTAAGTTATGCCACTACGGAGATGGAGTGGGATTCTGATCTGTGACAAAGTGTATGTCTCAAGGCAGCCTTAAGACAACTGGTACAGTCTGTAAATCTTTGTAAATATGTTATGTACTTGACAGGAGTTACCTACTTTTGGTACCACAGCCACAACACGATGATGTGCAAATTGTGCGCGGGCACTCGCATGCGCGCACACACACACACATATATATATATATATATATATATATATATATATATATATATATATATATATATATATATATGAGAGAGAGAGAGAGAGCTTGGACATCACATCTGCTGTCAGAGCAGCCCCTCAAGCCCCATTTGGCTACTTTCAAGAGTTACTCGATGTCTGCATTCCAGGATGTGCACCCCTTTTGCAAATTCCTGGATCTGCCACTGTATAGATAGCAAAGATATGGTATGGGACCCTGCCAATGGTAATTTAGATTTAGAGAAGCTCAAGCTTGTCATCCTGTTTGATCATCTTTGAGGTGACCTCTTTACTGATGTAGCTGGCCTAAATGTGTAGAAGATATTGTAGCCTTGCACTCCTGGCATGCTCTCCACTGCTTTAAACCATGTCTTGGTAACTGTACAGATGTCTGTATATTCTGAGGAGGGAGTGGAGTTTCTTGTTCAGACTCATGGCATTGAGCAGTTGCACCTTTAGATTCCTTTTGGTTGATTTTGCTCTGTCAGAAGGTTTGTCAGTTTGGCATTGCCCAAAATAGGCACTATGGGAGAGGACAATCTTTTAGCCAGTATTCGAAAGCTCAGAGGAGACAGGTGCAGACAGTCCTTGACAAAGAAATGTGGCCTGTCTACCATATCCTCCCATATTAAAAATATTACTCTCCACCTTGGAATGACACCAGAAGCTAAGCCAATCATTAAAGTCAATCATCTTCTGTTCATGTTCTGGCATCATCCTTGGTAAAGGTGGAATGCTGCTCAGAGATAGGCTTATACCAACCTGGGACACATAGTCCAAGAGCTCCATAATGTAGTTCGTCATATAGTCCAGAAAGGTATGCCTCAGGTCATTTACACCCACATGGACATAGTCATAACTGAACCTCTGGTCCAGTGACCTGAGTGTATGAGTGATCTGGCAGATCCTGGCCCCTGGTAGAAAACTGATAGTGATTTTTTTCCTTATTCAGCTGGTGAGCGGGACATCTGTATGTCTCACAGTGAAGTCTACTGTGACTAAAATATTGGATTATGTGGTCGCTTGCCTTATGGGCTTTGAAGTTTAGGTTCCATGTGGTGTGGCTATATGTGCTTTGGTGGAGTACTTTTGGGGCTGCTGAGGATATCTTTTGTAGGTCAAATGTCTGGGAGGTCTTTGAGGTTTAGAAAGGTTACCATTAAGAACCTCTGCATATGTGGGTCTGTGTGTCTGATTCATACTGTCTGATGTTAAGTTGCCTGTCTCGCCTTCGTTTCTTGCTTGTTGGGATTGGAGCCGATCCTCGGCTCCGACTCGGCCATCTTCTATAGCTCGAGAACTGTTTACTGGCTCGAGGCTACCCCTTATCCCATGATACCTAGCGCTAGCTACCCAGATCTCGTTTGCCACTTCAGCTGCGAGGTTCGTTGTTACTGGCTCAGGCTCGTATAAGTTTTATTACACTATTTTTCCTGTCAGATTAAGGTTTTTCTGGTAGTTTATTCTTTTAAATATAGTCGCTAACTAGTTGTTTAGTGTATTTGTAGTTTTCCTTTAGAACACATTTAAATTAGAGAGTTCTTCCCCTTCCGCCCTTTCCCTCTATCCCTTGTAGTGTTTTAGTTTAACCCTTTTCTATTCTAAGTAACCGTTTAAATTAGAGGCCTCCTAGTTTTTTTGTTTAAAAAAAAAAAAAAAAACTATCTCTACCTGTAGTATACCGAGTTTTTGTTTTTTTGTGGTAGTGTCCTTTACTGTTTTGCTATTCGGCCTTTGGCCTTTTTCTCAGTGTAAGTGTAGTATCCTACTTGGATATGTCTAAAGAATCCAAGTTGTCTGGATTCAAGAAGTGTGACTCATGCTGTCAGAAAATGTCTCTGACAGATGGGCACAATTCTTGCGTCTATTGCTTAGGCGCAGTGCACCTGCAGGACTCTTGTTTGGTATGCCATGCATTCAGCCCAAGGGTTCTGCAGGAGCGCAAAAATAAGCTTATTTTGAAGGGCCTCCTTAAGCCCCAGGATTCACCGGCCAAGACTCAGCCAGTGAAATCTCCTAAACCGACCAAATCGTCGGCTCCCAGCTCGGAGCCATCATTGGCCCAAGCCTTACCTACTACTTCGGTTCTGGCTGGAACCAAGGAGACTGCCTCCCCGTCGGCTCCACCAGTACCTTCGGAGCCTTCACGGACCCACAAGAGGCCGAGGTCCCCGTCCCTAGAATCTATACATTCGGCTCCTCGGTCTCCCCTGTTACAGAGTAACCGCAGTCACAGATCCTCCCACTCTTCTCGGTCCTCTAGGCTCTCTGATCACGACGTGGAGAGAGTGGTCAGCAGGTTGTTGAAGTCACAGTCACTGGCCAAAATGTTGTCCAGCCCTCCTCAGCAGGTGTCGGCTCCGTCCACTTCCATCGATGTTCCTCCTCCGACTCCATTGAGCTCGAAGCCGGAGTTTGTTGGGGTTCGAATTGTGGAACCGTCGGCACCGATAACGATTTCCCCTTTGGTTCCGTCGTCGGCTCTGATCCCTTCGATGGTGCCATCTGTCGAGGGATCTGGGCGCCGAGACTCTCTCGTCGGCTCCGAGGGGGCGAGTGGCATCGGAACCTTGTCTGACCCCTTTCTCTCTCGGAGCATCAGCGCAGGTGAGCTCGGCTCCTACATCGGCCTCGGAGCCGTCTCCCTCGATGTGGAGGAGGATTCCGGTTTTCTGAGAACCGGAGCCCTCTCTGCATTGTGGCAGGGATGCCTTCGATGTCATGAGGAGTGTACTGGCCTCTGAGTCAGCTCCACTTTCGACCCCACTGGCTCCGTCCCCAGTAGTGCCTCCGTCAACCTCTGCCCCTCCTCCAGACTCCAAGAGTGGGGAACCAGTGCTCCAGAGCACCCCATTGGGTGTTTCCTCTTCTTCCGAGGCCTCCCCTGATCATTCAGAGGACCCCCCTCAGAAGAGGAAGTGCAAGAGGAAGCACATTGACTCCCCTGAGTCTGTCACTTCGGATACGGATTTGGATGAATCGGAAGGGTCCCCGAGATCACCCCCTAAAGATGTTTCCTTTTTGGACATCCTAGAAATACTTAAGCAGAGAGGGAGCTGGACTGCCCTAGCCCCTACCGAGGACGAATCTGTATTCCTGTATGCGTTCGGTTCCCGACCTTCCACCTCCTGGGTGTCTCTGCCTTTCGATCCACTAATGTCAGTGGTGGCTTGAAGGGTTTGGTCAGTCCCGTATATAGTGGAACCAACCCCAAGGAGACCTGGCAAGTTTATCACTGCACCCCCTGATAAGCAGTTTCTTACTAAGGGTGTTCCTATAGATGCCATGGTGGTAGCAGCAGCCTCTAAAAAGGAGTTAGCGGAAACTTCTTCCTCTGTCCATCCTCCTAACAAGGAGTCTAGGACCATGGATAGATACCGGAAGCGAATGTTTGCTTCAGCGACCTTTTCTATGAGGCCCCTGAATTACTTATGCCATTTTACCAGGCTTCAGAGGGATCTCCTGAAAGAGCTTGGAGATTCCCTCCAGGATCCATCAGCTGAAGGGGCTCAAGCTAAAGTGGCCTCTCAGCTGGCGACCCTTAATTCCGTAGTTAACTCCTCCATGAGGCTCATTTCCTATGCAGCTGATGGTGCGAGTAGAGCTGCAGGTACAGGCGTGGCCTTCAGGAGACACGCATGGATGCGGCTTTGTAATTTTGCGGAACCTTATAAGGCATCATTCACCAACACTCCCTTTGATGGTTCATTTCTTTTTGGACCACAGGTGAAAGACACTCTCACTAGGTGTGAACAGGAAAACAAGACTCTCTCTACCGTGGGAGTCCATTTTTCCACTCCTTCCAGACCATATCCCAAAGGTCAGAAGAGTTTTAAAATGTGGTTTCGGAAATCCCAGGGAGCCTCGCCTGACACACGTAGTGATTTTTCCTCCAGGGGCAGAGGAGGAAACAATCACAACAGAAGCCACCCTCAGGGCAGAGGGGGTCCGCAGAACCAGGGCAGCAGAGAATCCTTCTCTGACAAGCCCTTCCAGCATCCCTGAAGGGTTGCCCGGCTGCCCGCCTCTGGAGGCAGTCGGGGGAAGACTTTCACTGTACCCAAAAGCCTGGCAAAACCTAACGCGAGACAAATGGGTACACTCAATCATATCCAGTGGCTACATGATTCCCTTCTTTCAACCCCCCTTACTGTCAAGCACATCCCTTCCAGATGTTCCACCCAATCTGATGGCCCAAGCAGTCATAGAAGTTTCAAGACTGCTAGAAAAAAAGAGTCATCCAAGAAGTACCGGCAGACCAACTCGGATCCGGAACTTACTCAAGATTCTTTTTGGTACCAAAAAAGGCAGGAGACTGGAGACCAATGTTGGATCTCAGCAGACTAAACAGGTCTGTTCAAAGAACAAGGTTTCAGATGGTCACACTACAGTCCATTCTACCCTTTTTGGGTCAGGACAATTGGATGTGCTCAATAAATCTTCAGGATGTGTACTATCACATCAAAATGGACAGGCGTTCCAGGAGATTCCTTCGCTTCTGGCTGGGTGCGAGTCATTACCAGTTCAGAGCTCTGCCCTTTGGTCTCACCACAGCCCCCAGGGTGTTCAAATGCATGGCAGTAGTCACGGCTCACGTGAGGCGTCACAGATTCCAGGTGTTTCCTTATCTAGACGACTGGCTCCTTACTGCTACTACCAGACACCAACTCCTTCAAGCCAGGGACTATACAATCACAATTTGTGCCCAGCTAGGCATTACTATAAATTTTGAAAAATCTGCCTTATTGCCCTGTCAATCTATTACTTGTATAGGAGCAGATTTAGATACAAGAAGTATGTCCACAAGGCTACCGCCAGACAGGGTGGCCACAATTTGGCAGCAAGTTCATATCCTCATGCAATGCAAAAGGGTACAAGTCAGGTTGGTCCTTCAAACTCTGGGTTCTATGGCAGCAGCAATTCTTCTGATACCTCTGGCCCGTTTTCACATGAGAATCCTTCAGTGGCTTCTCTTCACACAGTGGTCCTTTCAACATCTCCCCATGTCTCACATGATCATAATTACAGAAACATGCAAAAGGCACCTTTCCTGGTGGATGGTCTCCCTACAAGTGTCTCAGGGCAGACCATTCATCCAGCCTCCCCTGGTTGCCACAGTGACCACAGATGCCTCACTGATAGGGTGGGGGGGGGCATTATCAGGGCAGGACAGTCCAAGGCACTTGGCAGCCTCACGAGTACCATCTGCACATAAATGTCTTGGAGATGAGAGCCGTGCTCCTAGCGTTGCAAGCACTTCAGGACTCCCTCCCTTCCGGGACCATTGCAATCCAAACGGACAACATGTCAGTAGTGTGGTACATCAACAAGCAGGGCGGAACCAGGTCCTACCCCCTATGTTGAGAAGCACTCAGACTCTGGCAGTGGGCGATTTCCTCCCAACGATTTCTGATTGCGACACATATCCCTGGGAAGTCCAACGTCATAGCAGACAGGCTCAGCAGAGCTATTCTCATGCCTCACGAGTGGTCTCTGAATCAGGTAGTTTCGGATATGATCTTCCACAAATGGGGACAGCCTTGCTGCGATCTGTTTGCCACCCCCTTCAACAGCAAATGCAGCAACTACTTCACCTTTTTACCGCTTCCCGATCACCCTCTCAGAGACGCTCTAGTCCATGATTGGCCTCAGGGACTTCTTTATGCATTCCCGCCATTCCCTCTTATACCCAAACTCATATAGAAAGCTATATCGTTGGGTTGCAAAATTATCCTCATTGCCCCTTACTGGCCTCGACAGATATGGTTTCCGTTCCTGCACCGTTACCTCCACGAGCAGCCCTGGACCCTGGATCCTATTCCAGATATGCTGATTCATCAGTCAGGAGAGCTGCATCGATCCCTCCAAACACTCCAGCTCACAGCTTGGTTGATCCAATTCCAACCCTAGCCAGTCTTCCCAGCATCTCCCTGGCTGTGCGTGAGATTATTGTCTCCTCTTACAAATCCGCTACTAGGAAGACTTATGCTAGCAAATGGAAATGTTTCTCTTGTTGGGTAGAGGCTAGGAACATAGATCCCTTTTCAGCCCCAGTTCACGAAATCTTGGAGTTCCTAACAGAGCTTTTTAATTTTGGGTCCGCTTCAGCCACAATCAGGGTTCAATTACCGGCCATCTCTAACTTTCATGTTGGGTTTTCTAATCTAAACATTGTCTCATAAGCTGTGTAAGGCCTTCCTCAGAGGGATGACTCTCCTTAGGCCCCCAGTCAGAGATCCCCCTCCTCCTTGGGACCTTAATTTGGTACTAACCTCCTTGATTATGCCCCCTTTCGAACCAGCAGCATCCTGCTCCATTAAGTTTCTATCTTGGAAAACTCTCTTCCTGGTAGCTATTACCTCAGCCAGACATGTCTCGGAACTTCAGGCACTAAGTGTTCGTCCTCCGTACTTAGTTTTTCATAAGGACAGGGTTGCTCTGAGAACTAATCCCTCCTTCCTTCCGAAAGTCTGTTCAGAAAATAATCTAAACCAATCTATAGACCTTCCTGTGTTTTTTCCTAACCATACCAACAAGGCAGAATACAAATTACACCTTTTGGATGTTCATAGACAATTGTGCTTTTACCTGCATAGAACGAAGGATATAAGAAAGTCGGACCAACTTTTCCTTTCCTATGCTAGGGGTAAGCAGGGTCTTCCAGTTTCCAAAGTGACCCTGTCCAGGTGGTTGTCTCACATTATTACCTTCATCTATCAACTACGAAACAAAGAGTTGTCTACCAAACTGAAAATGTCATTCTACTAGGGCTTTGGCCACCTCTGTAGCCTTCCAGTCTAGGTTGCCCATGGACTCTATCTGTGCCACTGCCATGTGGGCAAATCCTCATACCTTTATTACTCATTACAAGTTAGACATGGTCTCCAGGAATAGAGCTAACTTTGGTTCCACTGTTCTGAAGAGTCTGTTCCAATGAGCTGCCCAGGATCATAGGTGCTAGGGACGCTGTTCCAACAAGGAAGAAACGAAGGCGAGATAAATAACTTAACATAAAGAAGTTATGTACCTACCATAACGTTCCATGTTAGTTGTCTTCATCTCGCCTTCTTTCTTGCATCCCCCCCTCCATCCCCCTGTCCTATTGGACCGAGAGGAGTTTAAGTTTCACTGGCTGAGTGTTCTCTGGTTTGTTTTTCTCTACTGACTTAGAGTTTATAACAGGTAATTTTAACCCCCTCTTTGGAGGGGTTTCATTCCATAGCTATAGCTGGGGTTAGCTATTTCAAATGAGATCTGGGTAGCTAGCGCTAGGTATCATGGGATAAGGGGTAGCCTTGAGCCAGTAAACAGCTCTCGAGCTATAGAAGATGGCCGAGTCGGAGCCAAGGATCGGCTCCAATCCCAACAAGCAAGAAAGAAGGCGAGATGAAGGCAACTAACATGGAACGTTATGGTAGGTACATAACTTCTTTTTGTGGGTGTTATGTGTGCATTTTTGAAAACCTGGTTGGTATTATGTGTGCTTGTATGAGAGCTTTGTCTCCAGTGACATTGTGTAAATATGTCTATCACATACCTTATCAGTTTGGTTGAGAAGAAGGGATGGTTATCAGTAAACATAAGGCAATTGCTACATTGTCTCAGACACCCATATCCACGTAGTTGCTGTGGAGATAGGGTCAGAAACCATGGACATGAACTTTCCTGCTATTTGGATGGTCACTTGTTGCAGGAGTGAAGAGCAATAACAAGAGTATTTACTCCTAAGAATGTGGGGTAGTGCTGTCCCTGTGCTAACTTGTTTCTCTTTGCTTAATCAAGCAAAAAACGGTAGTCTTACTGGATCAAAACTGCAGGAATGCAACAATTAAGTACCAGCAACAAATAGAAAGCAGCAAATTACAAGTAACACTGGCTGGAGGGCTTCTTAAAAGTGCAGGTCATAGCAATCAGCAAACAGTACAATATTACGAATGTTTACAATGCAAAATCAACAAATAACTCAAAAATAGAGGAGTAACACTCTAATACAGTTAACTGAAGTGCAGAACTCTAAAATAAATGTCTTGTGTGCTAAGGATGGAGCAAGACTAATTCAGCACCTTCTCAGAGTGTGGCAAGGATGCCAAGGAGATGGGAACTCTGGGAAAATTAGCAGCACACAATTTGTAGTAAGGGAGGTATACTCAAGACAATACTGGTTTGCTGGATGGCCATTCAGTATTATGGATCTGTGGAAAACAATGGGTGGGAAAAGTACTTAAATAGCTTACACACCTGACAATAGCAATGAAAGATGGGAGGGAGGGACCTTGGAAGTCAGATTACCATAAGAGGCAGAAGCTAGAGACCCAAGCTTTTAAAACTAAAACAGGGAAAAGCGAGAAATGTTGTGAAAAGTTCATGCTGAAAGAATAGAGTAGAGCA